>NW_027650659.1:0-53950 GCF_965287045.1 Carcharhinus amblyrhynchos
AGATAGAGAGAGACACAGATAGACAGAGACAGATAGACTGGAACACAGATATACACTCAAATAGACAGAGAGAGAGAGACACACAGATAGACGGAGAGGGAGACAGAGAAAGTTTGACAGAGAGATAGTCAGATAGACAGAGAGAGATACACAGAGCAAGAGAGAGAGAGACACACACACAGATAGAGCGAGATAGACAGAGAGATACAGATGGATAGAGGGAAACACAGGTAGAGATAGACAGAGAGAGACACACACAAAAATATACAGAGAGAGAGACACATATAGAGACTCAGATGGACAGAGAGACATGGAGAGATACAGAGAAACAGAGACAAAAAGTCAGAGAGAGACAGATAGAGAGAGAGAGAGAGAGAGAGAGATAGTCAGAGAGAGAGAGACAGATAGACAGACACTCAGATAGAAACACGAAGAGTGACACAGATAGACAGAGGGAGACACAGACAGACAGAAGAAGACAAAGATAGAGACAAAGACACAAGTAGAAAAAGAGGGATACAGCAGAGAGAGGGACAAAGGTAGATAGACACAGATAGGCAGAGGAAGATAAAGATAGACAGAAGGAGACACAGATAGGCAGAGACTCAGACACAAGTAGAAAGAGACAGACACAGACAGAGAGGGGGACAAAGGTAGATAGACACAGATAGACATAGAGACACACACAGATAGACAAATAGAAAAACAAAGATAGACAGAGGCACAGATAGACAGGGAGAGACATAGATAGACAGAGTGACTGATAGAAAGACAGATAGACAGAGAGAGACGCATACAGAAAGACAGGGAAAGACACAGACATACAGAGAGAGAGAGAGGCAAATAAACAGAGAGACATACAGATAGAGAGACAGACAGATAGGCAGAGACAGAGGTAGGCAGAGACAGAGGTAGACACTCAGATAGGCAGAGAGAGACACACAAATAGACAGAGAGGGAGACAGATATACAGGGAGAAAGACAGATACAGAGGCACAGAAAGACAGAGAAAGAGAGACAGATAGACAGAGAGACACACAGATAGACAGAGAGTGGCATAGATAAACAGAGAGACACAGATAGAGAGACAGAGAGACATTCAGATAATCAGAGGCAGAGATAGAGAGAGAGACATATATAGACAGACAAAGAGACAGGTAGACAGATAGAGAGACACACATACAGATGGACAGAGAGAGACAGATAGACAAAAAGACAGAGAGACAGAGGGACACACAGATAGACAGAGAAATATGCAGAGAGACAGAGAGACACACAGATAGGCACAGAGGAAGATATTCAGAGACACAGAGAGACAGATAAACAGAGAGATCTACTCAGAAAGACAGAGAAAGAGAAACAGAGGGACACAGACAGAGGGAGACACAGGTATACACTCAGACGGAGAGAGAGATACGGAGAGACAGATAGAGAGAGAGACACACACAGATAGACAGAGACACACAGGTGGGGGAGACAGAGAGAGAGAGACAGATGGAGAGAGGTAGACACAGATAGATAGGGTGAGACACAGATAGAGAAATATGCAGATAGCCAGAGAGAGAGACAGAGAGACAGTCAGATAGGGAGAGAGAGAGACAGATAGACAGAGAGAGAGAGATAGATAGATAAAGACACGGATATACAGATAGGCAGAGAGAGAAAGAGACACAGATAGACAGAGAGACATAGAGAGACACACACACATATACAAAAAGATAGATAGAGAGACACAATGATAGACAGAGAGAGACACTCAGATAGACAGAGGGAGACACAGATAGACAGAGAGACAAAGATATACAGAGAGAGAGATATAGAAACACAAATAGACAGAGAAACAGGTGCACAGGGAGAGACACAGGTAAGCACAGAAAGAGACGCAGAGAGAGAGAGAAAGACGCAGAGAGAGAGACGCAGAGAGAGAGAGACGCAGAGAGAGAGAGACGCAGAGAGAGAGAGACGCAGAGAGAGAGAGACGCAGAGAGAGAGAGAGACGCAGAGAGAGAGAGAGACGCAGAGAGAGAGAGAGACGCAGAGAGAGAGACGCAGAGAGAGAGACGCAGAGAGAGAGAGAGACAAAGAGAGACAAATAGACAGAGAGACGGTTAGACAGAAAGAGAGAGAGAGAGAGACGGTTAGATAGAGAGACAGATAGACAGACAGAGAGAGAGAGAGAGACGGTTAGATAGAGAGACAGATAGACAGACAGAGAGAGACAGAGAGAGAGAGAGACAGAAGGATAGGGGGAGATACAGATAAGCAGAGAGACAAAAAGATAGACAAAAAGAGAGGCAAACAAAGACAGACAGACAGGGAGAGACACAGAACGACATGGGGAGACACAGATGGACAGAGAGAGAAACACACACACAGATAAACAGAGTGACACAGGTGGACAGTTTGAGACACAGACAGACAGACGCATAGACAGGGAGAGAGACAGACAGACAGTCAATCTCAGAGAGACACACAGGAATACACCAAGATATACAGAGAGACACACATACACAGATAGACAGAGACACAGATAGGCAGAGAGGCTCATACAGAGAGACAGAGACACAGACACAGACAGAGAGACACAGAGAGAGCCAGAGATATGTCTATCTGTCTCACTCCCTGTCAATCTGTCCCTCTGTGTATATATGTGTCCATCTATCGGTCTTTGTGTCTCAGTCTCTTCTGTGCCTCAGTCTCTCTATCTCTGTCTATCTGCTTCTCTATCAGCGTGTCTCTCTCTCTCTGTCTATTTGTCTCTCTCTTTGTGAATGTCTGTGTCTATCTTTGTTTACCTCTCTGTCTATCTTTGTGTCTGGCTGTTTATCTGTCTGTCTCTCTGTGTGTCTGTCTCTGTCCATCTATGTGTCTCTCTGTCCCCCTCTCAGGTGATCTGAGAGAGAGACACACACAGAAATACACTAAGACAGATAGAGAGAGAGACACACATAGATAGCTGGAGTCACAGATGTATGGAGAGGCCCACACTGATAGACAGACAGAGGTACATTGCTAGAGAGACAGATAGACAGAGAGACACACAGATAGACAAAGAGACATGCAGATAGACAAAGAAACAGAGATAGACAGAGACACACAGACAGAGAGAGACAGATAAGCAGACACAAAGAAAGATACAAAGAGTCTGTCTCTCTCTCTCTGTCTATCTGAGTGTATATCTGCCTCTTTGTGTCTCTATGATCTATGTGTCTCCCTGTCTACCTGTGCCTCTGTCTATCTGCGTGTCTATTTGTCTGTGTCTCTGTCTGTCTCTCTCTGATCTGTCTCGCTGTCTATCTGCTTCTCATCTCTGTTGCTCTGCTTCTCTTGCTGTCTATCTGTCTCTCCCTGTCTAATTGAGTGAGCCTCTCTGTCTATCTGTGCATGCGTCTCTCTCTGAGTGTATTCCTGTATCTCTCTCTGAGATCAGCTGAGAGACAGATAGAGAGAGAGACACCAATAGACAGACAGAGAGACACACGCAGATAGACAGAGACAGATAAACAGACAGACACAAAGGTAGACAGAGAGAGAAAGAAAGATAGACACAGATAGACAGAGTGAGACAGTTAGACAGGGAGAGACAGACAGATAGAAAGGGACAGATGGATAGAGGGAAACACAGATATACAGAGAGACACACATAGACAGAGATAGAGGCAGATAGACAGAGAGACAGATCGAATGAGAGAGAGGGACAGATATATTGAGAGAGAGAGAGAGACAGATAGACAGAAAGACACTCAGATAGTCAGAGACAGAGACTGAGAGAAACATAGATAGACAGAGAGACACACAGATAGATAGAGACAGATAAACAGACAGACACAAAGATAGACAGAGAGAGAAACAAAGATAGATACAGATAAAACATACAGAGAGACAGATAGAGAGACAAAGAGAGAGACACATCCAGATAGACAGAGAAGGACACAGAGATACAGAAAGACACAGAGATACAGATAGGCAGAGAGAGAGAGCGAGAGAGCGCAAGAGAGACGCACATGGATAGACAGAGACTGAGACATACTGACATAAAACCGATAGACAGAGACAGAGATAGGCAGAGACAGAGAGAGACAGAGACAGAGAGAGACAGATTATACATTCAGATAGACAGAGAGAGGGGACAGGTAGACAGAGAGTGAGACAGATAGACAGGGAGTGTGACAGGTAGACAGGAAGGCACAGTTAGACAGAGGGACACAGATAGACAGAGGGACACAGATAGACAGAGACAGAGAGAGAGACAGACAGTCAGGTAGATAGAGAGACACTCAGATAGTCAGAGGTATAGAGAGAGACACAGATATACAGATAGAGAGAGAGAGAGACAGATAGACAAAGAGAGGGACAGATAGCCAGAGAGAATCATATGTACCCTCAGGTAGATAGAGGGAGAGAGAGATATTCAAAGACACAGAAAGACTGAGAGGCACACACAGATAGGCTCAGAGAAAGACACAAAGACAGAGGGGTACATACAGGTAGACAGCGAGAGAAAGGGATAGAGAGATAGACAGATAAACACTCAGATAGACAGAGAGAGACACGCAGATAGAAAGACACTCAGATAGACAGAAAGTCAGATAGACACTGAGAGACACAAAGATAGACAAAGACACACACACACACACACACACACAAACAGAGAGGACAGAGATAGACAGAGAGACACACATGGATAGATAGAGATAGAGATAGGCAGAGACATAGATAGATGGACAGATAGAGACAGAGAGAGAGAGAGACAGAGAGAGAGAGAGACAGAGAGAGAGAGAGACAGAGAGAGAGAGAGACAGAGAGAGAGACAGAGACAGAGAGACAGAGAGACAGAGAGAGAGAGAGAGAGAGAGAGATTATACACTCAGAGGGAGTGGGACAAACAGGCAGGGAGTGGGACAGGTAGACAGAGGAATACAGAGACAGAGAGACACAGATACATAGAGAGAGAGAGAGAGAGAGAGAGAGATAGCGCGAGAGATACGCAGAGGGAGGGAGAGAGAAAACACTCAGGTAGACAGAGAGACACTCAGATAGTTAGAAACATGGGTACAGACACACAGGTGGACAGACAGACAGAGGGAAAGATACGCAGAGAGAATCATGTATACACTCAGGTAGACAGAGAGAGAGAGATAGTCAGAGACACAGATAGACAAAGAGGCACACATAGATCGACACACACACGACAGACACACATGGATAGACAGAGCGAGACAGACAGACAGATAAACACCCAAAGAGACAGAGAGAGACATGCAGATAGACACTCAGATAGAAAGACAGACAGACACAGAGACATACACACAGGCAGAGAGGGACAAAGATAGACAGAGAGGGACACATAGATAGACAGAGACACACACAGATAGACAGAGAGAGACAAAGACAAAGAGAGGGGCACACAGATAGACAGTGAGACACACTCAGATAGACAGAAATGGGAGACACACATTTAGAGAGACACTCAGATCACACACACACACACGCACACACAACGAGACAGACAGACAGATACAGAGGGAGGGAGGGAGGGAGAGAGACAGATATACAGAGAGATACTCAGATAGACACAGAGAGAGAAAGACACACACACACAGATAGACACTTAGATGGACAGAAAGACAGATAGACACAAAGATGACAGACATGAATAGACAGAGAGACACACACAGATAGACAAATAGAGAAAATATAGACAGAGACACACAGATAGGCCGACACAGACAAACAGATAGACAGAAAGACAGATTGACAGAGAGAGACACAGATAGACAGAGAGAGAGACACACACAGATAGACAGAGAAAGAGACACACACACATAGATAGAGACACTCGGATAGAAACGCACAGATAGAGAGACACTCAGACAGAAAGAAAGATAGACACTGAGAGACACAAAGACTGACAAACACACACACACACACACACACACAGGCACAGATAGACAGAATGAGAAACACATAGATAGACAGATATTGCGACAGATGGACATCAAGAGAGAAAGCGACGGGGGAGAGATGTGGGAGGGAGATTATACATTCAGATAGAGAGTGGGACAGGTAGACAGGGAGTGAGACAGATAAACAGGGAGAGTGTCAGATAAACAGGGAGGCACAGGCAGACAGAGGGACACAGAGACAGAGAGACACAGATACACAGAGAGAGGGAGAGAGACAGACAGATACGCTGAGAGAGAGGGAGAGAGACAGACACTCAAGTAGACAGAGAAAGGGACACTCAGATAGTCACAGACAGAGGTATAGAGAAAGACACGGATAGACAGAGAGACAGATGGACAGAGAGAGGGACAGATAGGCAGAGAGAATTACGTATACACTCAGGTAGACAAAGAGAGAGATAGTCAGAGATACAGATAGACAGAGAGGCATACATAGATAGACAGAAAGAGACACATAGACAGAGAGACACATACAGATCGACAGAGAGAAAGAGAGACAGACAGACAGGTAGACACTTAGATAACAGAGACAGAGAGATACACACACAGATAGACACTCAGACAGACAGACACTGTGAGATACAAAGATAGACACAGAGACACACAGACAGGGACAAAGATAGACAGAGAGAGATACAGATAGACAGCGAGACAGAGGGAGAGAGAGAGAGAGAGAGACGCAGATAAACACTCATAGGCAGAAAGGCAGACAGACACTGAGACACACAGACAGGGACAAAGATAGACAGAAACACACAGATAGAGAGAGATACAGATAAACAGAGGCACAGATAGACAGCGAGACAGAGGGACAGACACACTCAGATAGACAGAAATGGGAGGCATACAGTTAGAGAGTTACTCAGATAGACAGACAGAGACACACACCAACACACACACACACACACACCGAGACAGACAGACAGATGGAGAGGGAGGGAGAGAGACAGATATACAGAGAGACACTCAGATAGACAGAGAGAGAGAGAGGGGGAGAGACACACACGCAGATAGACATTGAGATGGACAGAACGACAGATAGTCACAAAGGTGGACACAGAGACACAAATAGACAGAGAGACACACATAGATGGACAAATAGAGACAAATATAGACAGAGATGCAGACAGATAGACAGAGACACAGATTGACAGCAAGAGAGACACAGGTAGACAGACAGGCACACACAGACAGGGAGAGAGAGACACACAGATAGACAGAGGGAGAGAGACACACGCATAGATAGAGACACTCAGATATACAGAGAGACGAGCAGATAGAGAGACACTCAGACAGAAAGAAAGATAGACACAGACACAAAGACAGACAAAGACACATACAGACAGACACACACACACACACACACACAGGGGCACAGATTGACAGAGAGTGAGAAACACAGATAGACAGAGAGACACAAACAGAGAGAGACACATAGATAGACAGATATTGTGACAGAGGGACAGACAGAGACACACAGAGACAGACAGAGACATAGATAGATAGAGAGACACTCAGATAAACAGAAACACAGACAGAGATAGACACAGAAGGACAAAGACAGATACACAGAGAGACAGAGACACACAGAAATTCACAATTACTCAAATCATCAGACCGACACACACACACACACCCCCCCCTCCGCCACCCCACCCCCCCCCCCCCCCCCCCCCAACGCATGCACGCCTATGCACGCACACAAAAGGAGTTTGGAAAATTAAATATAAACAGAAGCACTGACAGACACACACAATCCTCTGGAGAATCAGGTGGATATGTAATATCAATAAATATGTACAGAATGTAAACATTTACACAGCTGAATACATACATGTGAACCGGCCCACATACACACATGCTCAGTGACAGACACAGGCACAGAGAGAACAAAAGAGATAGAGAGAGAACCACACATGGACACGCAGAATACACTTACACACTGAGGTACACACACACACACACACACACACACACACACACACGCACACACACAGAAATGGAGAGATATCCATCCAGATATGAAGGGAGAGAAATACAGAGAGAAAAATCAGAATGAGAGACAAAGGCTGAGGAAGAGCACCACCAAGATAATAAGTCTAAGGAGACGGCACAGTGTTGCAGTGGTTAGCACTGCTGCCTCACAGTGCCAGGGACCCTAATTCGATCCCCGGCTTGGGTCACTGCCCGCACGGAGTCTGCACGTTCTCCCTGTAGGTTTCCTCCAGGTGAAAGGAGTGTTATGTGACTGGTTTATCTTTCTCCCCTCCCATGATGTATGACCAATCGTCAATGCATACACAGTTCTATTCATAGTTTCTATTCTGGTTTCCTCTCAGTCTGGAGGACATGCTGGTTAGGTGCACTGGCCATGCTAAATTCTCCCTCAGTGTAACCAAACAGGCGCTGGAGTGTGGCGACTAGGGGATTTTCACAGTAACTTCATTGCAGTGTGAATGTAAGCCTACTTGTGACAATAATAAATAAACTTTAAACTTTAACCTCTCTTGCCTACTACACATGTTGCCTGACCTGCTGGCCATTTCCTCTTGGCTTACTGCTCCCACACCTGAAAGATATAATTGGGCTTGTTATTAAAGCAACAGCCACGCAAAGATGGCCACTCTTCACCCTGCTGATTTTACTGAAGAAACTCTTGTGAGAATTTTCTTACTAGAAGGCTTCATCCTCTCTCACTCCATAATGCCTGAAGCTGGAGTTTGTTTGTCCAGTTTCTCAGCACTTGGTGAGTTATACTTTAGCTTTCTAGTCAATATTTCTCAAACTGTGAGCACAGTCCATTGTCAACTTCCACCTTTTCCTTTCTGTTTTCTCACTCTGCTCCACATATGGTCCGTATCTATCCGTAACGGATTATATTCCTTGCGTCTGGCACGCACACACGGCAAACACCGTCCCCAATCCTGTGCTTTGATTTATCCTGTGATATATTCCATGTGTCTGCAGCAGCCTTCATTTGCTTGCAGGACAAACTGGCATAGCTTCACGTTGGCACACTTCTTAAAAGTTGAGCGGCAAATGCTGAGTAAAATTTCTGAACTCAAGCGTGCTGCTTCCAGAGGATTTGGTTGCAATAAGACCCACTTATGAGAAATGCGCTTAAAAAATTTGAGGGGGGGGTTGTATAAACCACCCCCACCCCCGCCACACTGTGTTAACTCAGTGTTATTACAAACACACAGCCCTTCCTGGAGACCATTCCTTAGCTCGGTAGATGCTCTATCACCACAAAGCTGGGGAGAAAAGAAAATGATGTGATTACGAGCTTGCACCCGACTGAGGCGGCCTGGGGACAATCCATGCCCAACAACCTGCTCTGAAGACTCTGCCCACACCTTGACAGCTGTGACCAATTTCAGTGCGGCAGCGAGGCCAACCCACAATGTTCCAGACGAAACAGCCCCACCACGTTCCAAAAAAATACTCAGTCTGCCCTTTCTCTCCGAAAGGTAACGGATGCTTAAAAAATTCCAGGATGTGGATTCGCATCTGGAGCTTCACCAAAAACAAATCAGGCCCATTCCTGAACACATTTTGTTGAAATTAGCTCTCGAGAAATAAGATCTACAGGTAAACAGGCAAACAAACAGCGGAGAAAACTATACCCCTGTCCACCTTCAGTTGCCATGATGTGGTGTTGGACTGGGGCAGGCACAGTAAGTAGTCTCACAACACCAGGTTAAAGTCCAACAGGTTTGTTTGGTAGCACGAGCTTTCGGACCATTGCTCTTTCACTCACCTGATGAAGGGACAACGCTCCGAAAGCTCGTGCTACCAAATAAACCTGTTGGACTTTAACCTGGTGTTGTGAGACTACCTTCAGTAGCAGAGGTAACAGAAATTTAAGAAGACTTTTCACACTGAAATCCGCACGGTGGCACAGTGATTAGCACTTCTGCCTTACAGCACCAGGGACCCGGGTTCAATTCCCAGCTTGGGTCACTGTCTGTGGAGTTTGTACATTCTCCCTATGTCTGCGTGGGTTTCCTCCAGTTGCTCCAGTTTCCTCCCACAGTCCAAAGATGTGCAGTTTAGGTGGAATAGCCACGCAAAATTGCCTCTGAGTGTCCCAAGCTGTGTAATTTATGGGGATTAATTATGGTAAATTGCCCCTTAGTGTCCCAAGACGTGCAGGTTAGGCTGATTAGTCATGGTAAATAAGTGAGGTTACGGGGATAGGTGGGGAGGAGGAAGGTGGTTTGTAGGCCGGGTGCATCCGATGCAGGCTCAACAAGCCAAATGGCCTCCTCCTGCGCTGTAGAAATGTTATCAATAATAAAAGTGCTGCTCCACCACATGACACACCTTTACCTGTACAGACACAAAAAGTGGGCAAGGAAAGCAAGGCTTTATTTATGCTTTCAGAACTAATTTAGTTTAAAGGAAAAGAAACTCTTGATTCTTATCTCTGGGGAGGTCTCTTTCCGCACTTCAACCCGAAAAGTCTCTGTTCAACAGATGAGCCCTTAACAGCTACAAAACCACAGAGGCTTTCATGTAGACATGAAGAGCTGCTGTGTCTGTGAGATTAAAGCTGGAAATTTGGACAGGCCAGCTTATATTATTTACGGATGATCAAACAAGAAAGATACAGCAAAGCTCCAGGCAACCACAGGATTGTTCTGGTGCGGAATGAAGCCATTTGACCCATCTTTTCTGCAACTGCTCTCCAAATGTACGATTTGAATATCCAGAGTTATATCAAGATCCACAGAAATATTAGCACTGTTGCACTATTTCCCGTGGTGAGATCAGTTATTACCCATTCGCGTCTGGAGCTGGTTAAATGTCAGAGGCCGTGTCTCCACTTTGGTGACAAGCTCACCAGATTTCAATTAGATGGTCCCTTCGTTCCATGGTCCTTAAAGATGGGACACGTTAGCATGTCGTCACATAGAAACCAGAAGCAGGGGTAGACCATTCAGCCTTCGAGCCTGCTCTGCCATCCATTATGACCATGGTTGGTCATCAAATTCATATCCCGATCCCGCCTCCGTCCCCATATCCTTTGGTCACATTAGCTTCAAAAGCTATATCTAATTTCTTCTTGAAATCAGACAATATTTTGGCCTCAACTACATTCTGTGGTAGTGAATTCCACACATTTACCACCCTCTGGATGAAGAAATTTCTCCTCACCTCAGTTCGAAAAGGTTTATCCCTTATTCTTAAACTATGACCTCTAGTTCTGGACTCCCCCACCATTGGGAACATTCTTTCTGAATCTACCCTGTCTAACCCTGTTAGGATTTTATAAGTTACAATGAGATTCCCCCCTCACTCTTCCAATTCCAGGGAATATAATCATCGATCGGTTGCTGCCCTTACACAGATGGCATACTCTAGCTTGGCTCATTAGGCTCCTGAAATAGGCTGAACAAGATTATCTGTGACTTACAGAAGGTTCAGCCCAGCGAGAGCGAGTCCGAACCAGCCACTCACTCCTACATCCATCCCAGTAATCTGACCCAAACAGCCACATGGACTGGAGCAGCTCGAGAGTGCCTGCTCAGGGGCAATTAGGGATGGACGAGAAATGCTGGCCCAGTCAATGATGCCCACATTCCATGAATTAACTAAAAAAAGGGAAAACCGGAACAGCTAATGTACCAATCAGTTGACCAGGTCACCCATTTGCACCACAGCGCTCACCTGACCAAACAGAAGGGTCAGGCTAACGCGCAAGCCCATTCCAACCCATAAAGATCATCAAGCCCATACTGAAACTGTCCAAATAACCATCTGCCATTGCATCTCAAACTGAGTGTCATCCAGTAGCCCATCAATGAGCCCAATAGCCCATCCATGTGGACTCACACCATCCCAATGACCCATTTTATTGAAGCCCCGCATGCCAATAAACATAGGAGTAAGGAAACACTCATACAGAGGCAGCTACATCCTGTGGTATTGCAACACTTTGTATCTTATAGAACTGACAAATCTCAAAAACCATTCAGGACTCATCAGCTGGAATTTTACCACCCCACCCTCACGTGGATGGGACCGGGTGAGGGGTGGACAATGGGACGGTCCTTTGACCTCGAGCGGGATTTTACAGTTTCGGGGTGAGTGAGGCCATAAACTCCCACCAATCGCATCCATTCGTTCGAAATTTCGTACAAAAGGAATTCAAGCTTGCTACGATCATCGATCCCAGTCTATTGAGTCTCAGCCCTCTGACAAGTTGAGCCCTTGTTTCACAGCTATGTGACTTGAGTGGGAAGCGTTGAACACTGCAGGGTGCTTTCCATGGGTTTGGTGAGGGAGGGCGTCTTGTGAATCACCTGATGCAGGTCAAGCTTGGGTTCAAAGTGAGTGGTGTTTCACTTTTCTTTCATTCATACTGGGGGGAGAGAGCTACTGGCAAGGCTAATGTTTATTGCCTATCCCCAAATTGCCTTCCAAGTGGCAGACAGGAATCATTTCAAGTGCTGGCAGGGCGGAGAGTGGTGAATACCGCTCTGGGTGAGGGAGTCACGTGGGAGCTAAATTGGGCAAGGAAGGCAAGTAGGTCTGGCAAGCTTAATGAAACAAGTGGGCTTAGTTGACTCGAATAGTGTTGATTGGGACCAGCATTTAATTCCAAATGCAACAATTACATTTAAATTCCACCGGGCTGCCTTGGTGAAGACACAAAACATTAGTTTTGGACTACTAGTCCCTATGGACTACATTATCCCTATGCTACTGTTCCCACCCCCCCACACCCTCCCCTATGCTTAGGCTGACTAAGTGATGCGTCTGAGACCACCTTGTTAAAAAGACTACCAGGATAGAAACAGTTAATGTTTTGGCATCTAACCGCACGGGAAATGGATGGCAGGACATCTTCTCCCTGTGGATATTCTTCAGTGTCAACTGTGGCATATGGCCATGATCCACCTTGGTAATGGCTGGAAGCTGTAAAGCCACAGTTCTCCCCCCTCACAGGGACATAGGAGGAAGAGAAGACCATTCAGCCCATCCATACAATGGTGGCCGGCCATCCACTTCGATGCCCCATCCCCCCACCACCTGGTCCCTCCCCGCCACCGTCTCCCTGCACTATCCCTTTTCATCCCTAGCATTTGGAAATCTGTCAACTTCTTTTTGAAACGTGCTCGGTGGCTGAGCGATCCTCAGGTTCACTCTCCCCACAGACCGAAAAATAAAAATTCTTCTCAATCTCCATCCTGATTTTAAATTTAATGAGTCTCAGGCTGGTATCTCAGCTACCCCTAGGACTCTGTTTCATCATAGCATCTGGTGGGATCTCTACACCCTCCCCTCCCAGCCATTCCATTCCCCCCCCTCCCTACTTCACTTCCTAGCTCCCTCTCCACCCCCCACTCCCCATCCCGTCAGGATTCTCTCGCTCCTGTGCTAGTGTGGGAAAGGTCAGTGACCCTGCAGCTATTAAATCTGCTGAAGTTTACAATGGTGAGTTTGCACAGTGCAGAATAATGACTCCACACCATCCTTCATAAACACACGCACAATCACACACCCCGAGCAAGAGAAGAATGTGATCTGTGTGCAGCTACTAGACTGCAGTCGAAGTTTCACACTCTCCTGACTCACCCAGGGCACCCTCTGAACCATCAGCAGCGAGCGAGCAAGCAAGCGAGCAGTTAGCTGGGAGCTGGGCCAGACTCTCTCTCTGCAATACACTCCATCCATTCATTCCCTTGCATACCTATTCACTGTGCCCTCAAGGATCTAGTATCCAGCTTTCGGCTCCTCGCTCCAGCATTTCGGATCCCTCTCCCTAGTAAGGTGCCAGTACCCCTCACCCCGCACACACATCAACGGCCCATCTCCAAATCCCTACGTCCACTTCTGACTCATATCCCTCTCAACTGGGGCTTGGCGCAACGTTAATGAAGTACTTCAACAGCTCAAGCTGTGAGAAATCACCCAAGGGCCTCCTCAAATCCCCCCACCCCACCGGCACAGTGGTTAGCGCTGCTGCCTCACAGCACCAGGGACCTGGGTTTGATTCCCAGCTTGGGTCACTGTTTGTGTGGAGATGGCACATTCTCCCAGTGTCTGCGTGGGCTTCCTCTGGTTTCCTCCCACAGTCCAAAAGCCGTGCTGGCTAGGTGCATTGGCCATGCTAAATTCTCCCTCAGTGTACCCGAACAGGCACCGGAGCATGGTGACGAGGGGATTTTCACAGTAACTTCATTACAGTGTTAATGTAAGCCTAATTGTGATACTAATAAATAAACTAAGCTAAACCACTCTTGCCAATAAAAAATTGATTGTAACAAGGGTAGTAAGGACCTGTAACCGGCTTATGAGGAGGTTCCACTGTGGTCTCACTGGGACCACTGAGCTAGTTATTGTTCATTCAAGCACACACCATGCACTCGAGTGCCAGTGTAAGTTATGAGGCAGCAGCTGTGGCCAAAGTTAGCAAGGAGGGTGGTTATTTTTTCATTCATTCATGCTGGCCCCTGCATTTCGTAAACCCGGTTTTCCCTAATTGCCCTTGCACTGAGTGGCAATTTCAGAGGGGGCATTAGAAGGAGTCAGCCACGTTGTTGTGGGTCTGGGGGGTGTCGCGCCGTGGGCCAGACCGAGAAAAGGACGGCAGATTTCCTATTCCCAAAAGGGGACATTCGTAAACCTGATCCATGGGTTTGGTTTCCCAGTCTGGGAAATGCTCCACCTTCTGGCCGTTGCTAGCATTTCAGGAAACTGGCTGCACAACATCACAGGGGGAGCGGAGGGGGAGCATTGAATGGCTTGCAGGGACAAAGAGATGGAGGCAAGTGGACTATGGTGGGTTACCCATTGTGGGAGGCGGGCGGGGTGGGGGGGGGACATGGCTTTGATCCGGTTCCATCCAATACTGTAGTCAGATTTGATTAAGCTTGCCCATTAGATATTGGTAAATTCATATTTTTTGTTATAACTTATTCTTTTGCAGGATGCAAGGCCAGTTTTTGTTGCCTAACTCTTAGTGGTGGCTTGCCAGGGCCATTTCAAGGGACAGTTGAGAGTCCACCACATTGCTGTGGCTCTGGAGTCACATGTAGGCCAGACCGGGTAAGGATGGCTGATTTCCTTCCCTAAAGGGGCATTATTGAACCAGATGGATTTTTTTTCCGACAACCAACAACGCTCACCATTACTGACGCTAGTGTTCCAATTCCAGATTTTGTTAAATTAATTTAAAATTCTGGCAGGGTGAGATTTGAACCCCTGGCCCCAGAAGAGGGCCTACAGATTACCAGTCCAGTTCCATTACTGCTCGGCCATCATTTCCCAATAAATATATCTGTCAGAATTAAACAATAGAAACCTACTGCAAACTACTAGCCCAGGGGCAGCAAAGATGCAATGAGTCCTTTCAGAACTAAACATCAAGCCCATTGAGAGAGATTTACCCTCTCTGCCATCACCTTTACACTTTGGCCTTGGAATCTGGCCTTGTCCCTGTTTGGACATGAGGGGTGAAGAGGAGAAGTCATCTGCCCAAGAGCGCCAATCTTGAGCTTGGCCTCGATACCACTAGCCTACCTTTAGAAGTGGGGGAGGAGGGTGGGGGCAGGGAGGGGGGGGTGGGGTGGTGGGAGGAGGGGTGTGCAAAATGGATAGGGTTAGGGTAGTTTGGGAGCTGGGAGGAATGCATTAACTACAACCCTTGCGGGAGCAATGCATTCTGTCCAATCATCCAATCAAATGGACGCACCAGCGACAAGTTATATCAATGAAACATCCCAGTAAGAATCATAGAATCCCTACAATGCAGAAGGAGGCCATTCTGCCCATCAAGTCTGCACTGATCACAATCCCACCAAGGTCCTATGCCCATAGCCACACATATTTACCCTACTAATCCCCCTGAGACTAAGCGGCAATTTAGCATGGCCAATCCATCTAACCTGCACATCTTTGAAGTGTGGGGGGAAACCGGAGCACCCAGAGGAAACCCATGCAGACTTGGGGAGAATGTGCAGACTCCACACAGTCACCAGAGACTGGAATTGAACCCGGGTCTCTGCCGCTGTGAGGCAGCAGTGCTAACCACTATGCCACCCCTAATATTCATGGGAATATTATAAAATCAACCACAAGGTCAGATGACAAGAAAACACCTGATTAAGGAGGATTTTAGGGAGTGCCTGACGGGGGTGTGTGGAGGAGGGGGGGAGGAGGTGGAAAAGAGGAGAGGAGCTTGGGACCCAGGTAACTGACAGCCCAGCCACCAATGGTGAATGATTAAGATGAAAGCCAGCATCCAATGAGCACAATGAAGGCAGTGGCATAGTGGTATAGTCACTGGACTAGTAACTCAGGGACTGGGGACCTGGGTTCAAATCCCACCACAACAGATGGTGGAATTCAAATCCAATAAAAATCTAGAATTAACAATCTAATAATGACCATGAAACTATCATTGACTGTCATAAAACTTCAGGGGAGAAAGCCTGCCATCCTCACCTGGTCTGACCTACATGTGACTCCAGAGCCACAGCAATGTGGTTGACTCTTATTTGCCCCTCTGAAAGGGCCGGGTGAGACATTCAGTTCAAGGGGCAAATAGGGATGGGCAACAAATGCTGAGCCTAGCAGGGAGGTTCATATCCGTGAAGGAATAAGGAAAATAAGTATGTCTTAGAGGATTAGAATCCCTACCGTGCAGAAGGAGGCCATTTAGCCCATCGACCCTGCATCGACACAAAAATCCCACCTAGGCCCCACCCCTGTAAGCCCACATTTTTACCCTGCTAGTCCCCTGACACTAAGGGGCAACGTGGCATTCCCAATCCACCTAACCCAGTCTTTGGGCTGGAGGAGATTCCAGAGGTAGGGAAGGAGGGATGATGGAATTGAAGCATGGGTTAGGTAGATTGTGGAAGTTGGGTGAGGTGGAGGGGATGGGGGCACACATTAATGGTGGCCGTCAGTGAACCAGTCTCTCTGCTCCTGCCAGCAGTGTGCCACGTCCACACCGGACTGCTCCCGCTCTTCCAGAGAAATAAAAGAAAGAAAGGCCCGTTTCAATGACAGGACCTGAAACACGTCCCTTATGTGTTTGTTTTGTTTTTTTCCTCTCTCTTAAAACATTTCCCCCCCCCCCTCTCCGCTTGACCGCAAGACTAGCCTTCTGACTGGCCCCATTCATCAGCACTTCCTGGCCAATCAAGGAACAGCGCTGAACTGGTTGGACAAGAGATCCTTTCATTAAGAGTGTATGCATGTGTGTGTGCGCGCGTGTGTGTGCAACATCGCACAGGCCCTGTATGCCCCGGGAGCTCAGTGTTGACAGATGAGAGAGAGAGACAGGCAGAGACAGAGAGAGAGAGAGAGAGAGAGGGGAAGAGAGTGAACTGGTGGGGTTTTGCTTCTGATAACCGTCCTCCCATCCTGCAATCCCCAGCCCCCGATGAAACCCACCCCTTTCAAAACAAAATGTTCTCGATGGGACATCATCCGCGTACCCAGGCATTAATCGATCATCCAGTCACGTTCGCTCTCCCTCCTCCCCCCACCCCCCGAACTTCAGACCTTTCTCGACAGTAGCCCCGAGGTGCACACACCATACGAATGGGGCCACTGAGGGATCCGTGTGCAGTGGCAGCTTGTTCTCCCGGCTCGTGGAGGGCCAACAAGCACTCAAACACCAGGGAACAGGCCTTAGCCTCCTGTAGGGTTCATTCCAATGGTTGGCTAGTCACAGTCGCTTGGCCCAAGGTCCTCTTGAAAAGGAGGTCAAGCAATGATGGATTTTTGTTTAAATTTGGATGGTTTAAATTCCACCCCTCCCTCACACCCCTTCCCTTCCCCTACCCCCCTTCAAGTGCCCCCTGCCCTCCCAAAATCTCCATCCTACTCCTCATCCTTGATGCAACAGGCCAGTTGAGTACCAGACTGGGGTGCTGTGAAAGATAGCCCTCTTGCCCTGGCTCTGATCCAGCAGTGAACAGGATAGGAATGCGGAAACGGGAGAAGGCCATTCCACCCTTTCAGTCTGTTCCGCCACGCAATAAGATCCTGGCTGCCTTGCCTCTGGCACCCTCGGGAATGGGCATTCTGAGGGTTTTAGGAGTTCACTGTGCCAACGCAAGATCTACCGCAAAGAGATGCAATCTGGTTTCTAACTGAAGTACCCAGTTCTGCCCCTTACACAAACACCCCCATTACTCACACCACCTCTTTCAGGTTCACACTTGAGAGCTACCTCTTCGTCTCTTAGACTCGAAGGAACAATCTTCTGGCTGCCTACTAGGGAACAGAGTCTCCCTGAAAAGGTGTCCATTCGATTCCACCTTGTCCCATTCCTCTCCAACCCACCACCCCCCCACGGAGCTCTTCCCACCACCTCTATCGCCCTCTCTCTCTCGTCCCTGGTTCCAATCTTTGCTGCTGACTCCTCGTGCCAAGCTTCCCTCGCACTCCCCTGGGAGGTTGGAGGGTTGGTTGTTTGGGGGTGGGGGTGGAGTGGAGAGTGGGGCAGGGGGAATGCACTCCTGCCGTTTCTGGGGGAACAAGGTTGAGCTGGTGGGAGGACGAACTCTCAGGGGGGGTGGTGATGGAGGTCCAAGGGAGCTCCGTGAGGGGCACCCGTGAACAGCAAGGTGCAGTAGCTCTCTCTCTACCCCTCACCCCTGCCAGTGTCTGAATCAAAAAAAGCTTTCTGCATTAAGCGGGAGCAGTATCTCATCCCTCGGTCTGCCCAGGCGTCCTCTGACTACAGCCAGACACCGGAATCAGTGCAAGTTTACAGAATGCTCTGCTAGAAGCAGGCACATTAGCAACATTTAAGAGGCATGAATAGGGAGGGAATTTAGGGACATTGACTGAGTAAGGGCAGAAGGGTTTTTAGGGCATCATGATAGGCACAGAGGGCTAGACTTTTCTTTGTTCTTTATAATTGATACTGGGCCTTGCACCTTTCACTTACAGAAGGTGAGTAAGGGAGAGGGGGGGAAACAAACGTGTCCCAAATGTACCCCTAATTCCTCACTCAACTCAATCTATCCTAGCCAACGTCCTTTTGCAGAAAGGGCTATTTTCTCCACACACACACACAGAAAGATGTACACCCAAATCTATGCATAACATACACACATTCACAAATTTGTACACACAAACTCAGAAACAAATAAATATACATATACACATTTGCATATGCATATATCTACACAAGTACACATACGCACACATCCACAAATATGTATACATAATATTTACATATAAACACATATGTGTATTCATTCACAAATTATATATGCATTCACAAATGCATATATATATTTACACAAATAAATAATGTACACATATTCACAAATATATATTTGTGCATATATATTCAATATATATGCATCAAAAATATATATAGTCACACACATATCTATTTACACACAGACTCACATATTAACACACATATATTAACATACTCCTATAGGTAAATACACAAATGTATATAAACACGAATTCACAAATATGTTGGTATACATACATATATATATCTACACACATTCACAAATATACACTGTGTGTATAATTTACATATATATGCGTGTATGAAGCTCAAAAATATGAGCACACATTCAAATATTTAACCATACACACATACACCTATACAATCCTCGGCATCTTTAAACTCAGGATTGAAAGATTCCCCAGACTCCGAATTAACCAAATTCTGCTCGCCCCGGTGTCCGGACCTGACTTCAGAGAAGCTGACAGCTCACAAGGAGGCCATTCAGTCCCTATCGCCAGCGCCAGCTTTGCAAAAGCATCCAAACGGCGTCTCTCCACCTCCGCCCCCCCCACCCCAGCCGCCACCCCCAGCCCCCCACCTCCCAACTTCAACATTAGCCTTCTACTCCTCCAGAGGTCGCTTTTCCGACAGTATATAATCCATTTTTTGTTTCTCTCTGGCTGCTGAGAGTGACTATTGAAGCCGCTTTTTCAGGCTGAAATGAGACTTACTACTTTTCACGTATTCGGTTTCTTTTATTTGGTTTTAAACATCGCCAGGGGCAAGGATTGTTCAAAAAAACAAAATAAAGAAAGAAAGAACAGAAGCTGCTGGAAAGAGTGCGGGGAATGCAGTTGGAATTTCCCGGACACACACAAGCGTCTTGTGAGCCGCTTGGTTTTCGGGTCAATTGAGTCAAACTGGAGTTGGGTCAACAACTGGGAGAAAGAAGTGTGTGTGTGCAGGGGAGGGGAGGGGAGGGGAGGGTGCAGCTAGGTGAGAAATACTGCATCGGTGTTTTCTTTTGAGTCTGTTTGTCAGGAGGGTGAGAGACAACCTCCCAAAGCAAAGCTGCACTGGACTGCAGCACTGTATCCCCCTGTGCTGGAAGAGATTCGGAAGACTGAGGTTGAAGCGATGAGGCTTTTTTTAAAAATTCCTGTTTGTTTCGACTGACGGGGTGGCCTTTCGAGTGCTACCCAGCACATGATGTGAACACGGACCCCCAATAACATAGGGTTAAATCTCCAATACAAAACCCATACACACACGTGGCACCCCGGTTTCTCACAGCGTTACCCTTCTAAAGATGGGGGTAAATACCCTCCCCCCCCCCCCCCATTCTGAACTGAGGGTTAAAATCAGATATCCTTAGGGATTGTGATGGGGGGGGAAGGGATTAATCAAGAGCTTGAAATTTGGTTAACCTGTCTACATGGTGCCCCCCCCCACCACCACCCCGTTCCCGGGTACTTTGCAGAGAGAGAGCCAAGTCCTCAAGGGTTCAGTCAAGGAGACCAGACCGCGCGATTTAAAAAAAAGGTGCACAGGCTAAGGAGACAGACTCATGATTTGTTCATTAAAAAACTTGTAGAAGAGTTCCCAAAATCGTAGGAAGAGTTCCCAAATGTCTTCAAGGCCAGACAGGACCCTAAGGGGGCGGAATATTTGGTGGCGACCCAATGGGTAACGCAAACTTTCCTCTGGCTCGCGTACCCGAGAACGGAGTGATAAAGCTCGTATGGTCTCGAGGGGGGGCGATCAAATATTGATCCAGAGTTAGTCATTGAATGGTCCATCCCAGCATCTATTTGTTATCCGGCGACTTGGTGAGATGTGTCTCCCACCCCCAGAGAGAGAGAGGGAGAATGTGGTGTCCCTCCCACTCCCAAAGAGAGAGAATGGTTGGCGTGGACAGGAGCTGGGTAGTTCGTCCCACTGGAACTGACAGCGGGCAATGATTCATTTCGTTTCCATTTTGCTGAGTTAACCAATTCAGCAACAGACACTGAGCCGTGTGTGTGGGAGAGAGACGACAGGGTTCACTACACCGTCTTGTCCAGAAGTCCTGAGCCCATCCTTCACAATCTTTTGACACATCTGGGCACCTTAACCCCTCTGCTGTCCATACACAGTGAGAGATTGCTGTGGCTGAGATGGCCTGTCGACTGTGGGTGGTCACACTGAGGCTGGAGTGGAGGGAGTACTTTCTGACAGTACTCACTGTGAGGATCTCAAATACAGTCCAACACACTTTCTATACCTCACCAGTTTCATTCATTTCCTGTTGAGGCTCCGAACAGGGAGCCAGGAATCGGCGGGGGAGGGGAGTGGGGGGGTGTAAGCAAGGTGTTGCAATGAATTGACTAACTGCTTGTAGCAAAGCGCTGAGGTGAGGGATAGACCGATGTCAAAACGGAGTGGCAACTCTGAAACCAATAGATGGCGTCTCTTCCCTCTGCCTGTCTCTGTCCCCCCCCCCCCCCCCCACCCAGCCCCTTCACCACACCAGCCCCCACAGCCAGGCTAGTGACCAGAGTCCGCCTGGAACCGCATTCCCCTTACCCCTGCTGGAGACAAGGTATCGCTTACAGGAGGGGGCTCAGGCAGGCAGCGATGTGTGTCTGTCTGTCCCTCCCGCCCCACTACCTCCCACCTCCCAGCAAGTCCCAGTGAGGTCGAAATAGAGAGGGGGGGGATGGGGGGGGGGAGAGGGAGAGAGAAAGAGAAGGGCTTTGACAGACAGGTTAGCTCTGATTGACACTTCTGTATGGAACAATCCCTCACTTCACAAACACACATATCTGAGTTCCCACCCTCCCCGAATACCCCCTCAGAAACCCCATTCACCCCTTTAAAAAAATCAGACTAAGCGCACTTTCTTTTAAAAAAAAGACAAACAAAACAATAGTCCAAAAAAAACAACTTATTTTTGGCAAAAGAAAGTTTGCAACTTGTGTCAAACAAAAGGTGACATTTAATTCTTCCAATCCGTAACTCTTAGGTTCTTTCCGCCCATATTGCTGTCCCTGTTTAACCACCACCCCGACATACCCTGCACCCTTTTCCCCAAAATTACCTTCCACTCCACAATGTCAAAACTTCGCTGACAATCGCACCTTCCCTCCCAGCCAGGACAGCAGAAACCACACTGCAAACTGGTCCTTCCTTCAATTTCATTGCCCCTCCACACACACAAAATAAAATACTTTTGGAAACTTTTTTCTAAAAAGAAAGAACTTCTCTCTCTCTCTCTGTCTTACCTGCCCGGATCGCCGGCGATTGCCACAGGAGAAGTAGTGTCCAAACGAAAATTGATAAACTGCTGCCCCCCCACATCCAGCTTCTCCCCCGGCTCGGGGAGCTCGGCAAATCCATGTTGCCCCCCGGGGTTTTCCCCTAGTAGGGAAATCGGGCGCCTTGTCCTTTTTTTTGGTGGAGGGGGGTATTTTTTTTAAAAAAGATCTAATAATAATTACGGCTCCTGGTTGGAAGGTGACAGGTCGGAGTTGGAGAAGGATGGGAGGGAGAAGGAAGGGGGTGGATTTGATGGGGAGAGAAAGAGATAGAGAGGAGGGGGGTGGAGAAGGGAGGCCAGTAGAGGGAGGATTGGGGAGGAGGAGAGATGTGATTGAGGGGGGGTGGGGGATGAGATCTGCAGCGAGGGTTGAAAGAGAGTGGTCTTTTTTTTTTGCACAGCCCGTCTTCAGTGCAGTTTATAACTCCATGAATGTTGCACTTGCCCTGGAGGGGCTCTTGCAGCGATGGGATGAGTTGGTTTCTTTTTGCTGTTGATGTCTTATTCTTTTCCCAGGGCTTGCCTCTTTCTTTTTCCCTTTTCTTTTTTTCTGCTCCTGCAGGTTTTGACCCTTGCCTCTGGCTCAGAGTGTGCTGCTGAATCAAACCTTGCCCCCCTTCTTTACTGTGTGTGTGTGTGTGTGTGTATGTGTGTGCAGGTTCCGCCGCCACTCAACTGCCTCCAGCTGACACACATGCACACAGTGCTCCAAAACTTCAGCACTTGTTTTCCTCCTCCCCCTCCTCCAGCCCCGCCGCCACCACCAGCAGCAGCGACTCGCAACCAATTGCAGCGCGGCGGCCCCTCCGCCCGATTCTGCCTCCAATCCGCCGCTCCCGCTCACCTGCAGCGCCCCGGCGGGGCGGCCGCCTCGCCTCCCTTCCCGCCTCCCATTGGCCGAGAGCTGGCCGGGGGGCGGCGCCCACGGCTCCCCGTCGCCCAATCACACTGGCAGGCGACGGCAGGGATTTCCGTGACGTCACAATGAGGTATCCCGCCTCCCCGTTCAACCCCGACGAATCAGGAGCTGAGCCGGCAACTTCAAACGAAGGAGACGTCAGACAAAGCGAGGAGTGGGAAGGGAGAGACAGGGTATACACAGAGAGACAAATACAGGTATATGCAAACTCACACAGAGCTAGATTTAATGTATACTTAGAGAGCCAGGCACAGGAGTGTATACGTACACAGAGCAAGATATAGTGTATGCATAGAGAGACTAATACAGAAGTGTATATGCACACACATACACATACTTAGAGCTAGATATAGCATATCCATAGGGAGCCAGGCATAGCCATGTATGCACACAAAGTTAAATATAGGATTATACATAGAGAGACAGATACAGAAGTGTATATGCACATACATACACATACTTAGAGCTAGATATATCATATACATAGAGAGCCAGACATAGGTGTGAATACACACAGAGTTAAATCTCAGAGTGTACATAGAGAGACGGATACAGAAGTGTATATGCACACACATACACATAACATAGAGCTAGATGTAGTGTATACATAGAAAGCCAGATATAGGCATGTATACACACAGAGCTAAATATAGGAGTGTATATGCACACACATGCACATACATAGAGCTCGATATAGGGGTGCAGAGACACAAGGAGTATATATATGTTCATATACATACATGGAAAGCTAAACACAAGAGTGTATACACATTCACACAGAGTTATATATGCAGGGGTATACTATTTAATTTGATTTGAATTATTATTGCCACTTGTATTAACATACAGTGAAAAATATTGTTTCTTGCGCACCACACAGACAAAACATACTGTTCATAGGGAAGGAAACGAGAGCGTGCAGAATGTAGTGTTACAGTCATAGAGAAAGATCAACTTAATGCAAGATAAGTCCATTCAAAAGTCTGACAGCAGCAGGGAAGATGCTGTTCTTGAGTTGGTTGGTTCGTGACCTCAGACTTTTATATTTTTTCACCTAATCTGTAAGAAATTGCATTGAAGCCTTGTTAGAGAGTTTAAAAGAGATAGAATGAAGTTTTAGAAGCCTAGAATGAGAATAAAAGATAGAATTAGAAGGTATGCTGGGCACAGCTTGCAATAAGTCACATCGTTCTGGCATCATCTTGAAAACCAACAGAGACACAGATACAAGGAGCATATAAGAGCTGGATATAGGGCTACACATAGAAAGCCAGACACAAGAATGTATACACATTCACACAGTCATATATAGAGTCATAGAGGTTTACAGCATGGAAACAGGCCCTTCAGCCTAACTTGTCCATTCTGCCATTTTATTTAAACCACTAAGCTTGTCCCAATTGCCCGCATTTGGCCCATATCCCTCTACACCCATCTTACCCATGTAACTGTCTTAATGCTTTTTAAAAGACAAAATTGTACCCACTTCTGCTACTATATCTGGCAGCTTGTTCCAGACACTCCTCTGTGTGGAAAAACTGCCCCTCTGGACACTTTTGTATCTCTCCCCTCTCACCTTAAACCTATGCCCTTTAGTTTTAGACTCCCCTACCATTAGGAAAAGATATTGACCTTCTAGCTGATCTATGCCCCTCATTATTTTATAGACTTCTATAAAGTCACCCCTCAGCCTCCCACACTCCAGAGGAAAAAGTCCCAGTCTATCCAGCCTCTCCTTATAAGTCAAACCATCAAGACCCAGTAGCATCCTAGTAAATCTTTTCTGCACTCTTTCTAGTTTGATAATATCCTTTCGATAATAGGGTGACCAGAACTGTACACAGTACTCCAAGTGTGACCTTACTAATGTCTTGTATAACTTCAACAAGACATCCCAACTCCTGTATTCAATGTTCTGACCAATGAAACCAAGCATGCTGAATGCCTTCTTCACCATCTGTTCACCTGTGACTCTACTTTCAAGGAGCTATGAACCTATACCCCTAGATCTCTTTGTCCTGTAACTCTCCCCAGTGCCCTACCATTAACTAAGTAAGTCTTGTCCCGGGTTCAATCTACCAAAATGCACCACCTCGCATTTATCTAAATTAAACTCCACCTGCCATTCATCAGCCCACTAGCTCAATTGATCAAGACCCTGATGCAATCCAGGATAACCTTTTTTATTCCACTATGCCACCCTTCTTGCTGGTTATCTGCAAACTTACTAATCATACCTCCTAAATTCTCATCCAAATCATTAATATAAATGACAAATAACAGTGGACCCTGCACGATCTCTGAGGTGCGTCGTGGATATACATATAGAGACACAAACACAGGAGTGTACATACATATACATACATATATACATACACACACACACACACACATATATATATAGAATCCTAGAATCTCTTCAGTGCAGAAGGAGGCCAATCAGGCCATCGAGTCTACACCAACAACAATCCTACCCGGGCTCTATTCCCATGGCTTCACGTATTTACCCTGCTAGTCTCAACTGATGAACTGGGTGCCTGGTGCTGTGTGGCAGCAGTTCTAACCACTGTGCCACCATGCCATGCCTAATATAACCAGACACATAGCCACATATATGTTTATACATACAGAGAGCCAGACACAAGAATATATGCACATTCAAACAGAGCTAGATATAGAATATACATACAGAGAGCCAGGCACATGGGCATATACACACCCACATGCTAGTTGAGAGGAATACATATGGAAGACCAGGCGCAGGAGTATATACATATCAAAACACTGCACTAGATATAGGGTGTACACACACACAGATCCAGACAGAGTTGTGTATCCACACGCACAAATGCACATATACAATCAGAGCCCAATGGGCTTATGTGCACAGAGGTCAAGACACAGGAATGTTCACATGCATATACATACACACACACACACACACACACACACAAATAGCTAGGTATAGGGGTGCACACATACAGACTCAGTTAGATAGAGGGGTAGTTATATAAAGAGTCAGACACAGAGTGTATACACTCTCACATGGAGTGAGAAGTGGTGGTATGGAGGAAGGTGGTGTTCCCACTGGATTACTAATACAGAGACCCAGAGTAATACTCTGGGCTTCTGAGTTCGAATCCTACCATGGCAGATGATGAAATTTGAATTCAATAAAAATCTGGAATTAAAAGTGACCATGAAACCATTGCCGCTGGTCGTAAAACCAATCTCACTCACTAATGTCCTTTAGGGAGGGAAGTCTGTCATTCTTACCTGATCTGGCCCTCATGTGACTGCAGAACTATATAATGTATTTGACTCATAAATGCCTTCAGGGATGGGCAATAAATGTTGGCCTAGTCAGTGACACCCACATCTCATGAATGAATAAAAATAATAACTCTAGGTGCAAGCTATCTGGTTCAGGGGACTAGTCAACCTTCAATCCCAGTAGTTTCTCTAGTAAGTGATTGTGATTGTTTTAAGTTCCTCTCTCCCTTTTCCCTCTTGATTTTCTATTGATGTTGGTGTGCCTTCCACAGTGGAGACAAATGCAAAATACTTGTCCAGAGCCTCTGCCATTTCCATGGTTCCTATTGTTAAATCTCCAGTCTCATCCTCTAAATGACCTATGCTCACTTTAGCTACCTCTTCCTTTTTACTGCCTATTTTTATATTTCTTGCTGGTTTTTCCTCAGAGTCCAATTTCTCCCTCTTTATGATTTTTTATTTACTCATCCTCATTTACTCAGGGAACCCATACAGACACAAGGAGAACATGCAAACTCCACACAGACAGTCATCCAAACTGGGAATCGAACTCAAGTCCCTGGAGCTGTGAGGCAGCAGTGCTAACCACTGTGCCACCATGCACTGGTCTCAGTGTTGGTCAACTGAAGGCTGTCCCAAGTGTATAGCTCCATCTTTCCCCAGTACTACTGCCATTGCCCCATGTCTTGCTTTTCCATCAATTAAGGACCGTTCCCCAAATGTTGTTGATAGGGCTTTTAGGCACATGCATCCTGTTCCAGCTACTTCTGCTCCCTTTCAGAGCCCTCATTGGGTTCCCCTTGCCCACACCACACCACACCAATATTCAATGGATCATTCTCTCTGTTTCCATTACCTCCAACATGGTGTCACTGCCAAACACTCCCATCCCCTCCTCTGCTTTCAACATCACAAAGGGACTGAACCCTCCCCAAAATCCTGGTCCACTCCTCAGTTCTCCTCCCCCCGCACCCCCGACACCTACCCCTACGCCACCCAATGATCCCTCCATTTCCTGCGGCACCTGACCATGCCATCACAGGAGATGCAACGTCAATCTTCTTACTTCTCACTGTCTGACTCCCCAGATGCTCCTTCCAGATCAATTAGTGGTCGAGTGCTATTAATACTGGACTATTAATCCAGAAAGTCAGCTATTGTGGCGGAGACCTGGGTTCAAATCCTGCTGTGGCAGATGGTGGAATCTGAATTCAATGTTAAAAATGTGGAATTATGAATCTACTGATGACTATGAGACTGGTGTCGATCATCGTAAAAGCCCATCAGGTTCACTAATGTCCTTTAGGGAAGGAAATCTGCTGTCCTTACACAGTCTGGCCTACATGTGACTCCAGAGCCACAGCAATGTGGTTGATTCTCGAGGGTAAGTGGGGATGGGCAATAAATGCTGGCCAGCCAGCGACACCCGTGTCCCACAAATGAATAAAGCAAGCCCCAAATGGGGTGCAATGCCTCATCTTGTCAGCTTGGATGTTGTTTGTCCCTCTCATGGGGACCATGAATTGGATTCAATTTAAATTTGAATCCATTTCTTTTCGATGGAATAATTTTTTAAAAAGTTCTCTCTCACTCTCGCCACCCAACAGCAGTGTGCGTTGGAAGGCACTCTGTTTGACCAAGTTATGAATGCACCTTCCTTGGCCATCAAGTCCTCAGGTGGGACTCAAACCTGGAGTTTCCGGCTCAGAGGCAGGAATGCTACCCATTGCGCCACAAGACCTCATAAACACATGGGAGGAAAGAAGCAGGGTGTATTGATGTTGTCAATCTTTTTCAGTGTCAGTATTGCCCATACATAGAATCCCTATGGTAAGTAAGAGGCCATTCGGCCCATCGATTTTGCACCCCCATTGCTAGGGTCAGTTTATCATGGCCAATCAACCTAACCTGCACATCTTTGAACTGTGGAAGGAAACCGGAGCACCCGGAGGAAACCCATGCAGACACGGGGAGAACGTACAAACTCCACACAGACAGTGACCCAAGCCGGGAATCGAACCCAGATTCCTAGCGTTTTAGGGCAGCAGTGCTAACCACTGTGCCACCATACCTTCTCATGAGGCAAGGGAGCCCATAGTGGCTGATAGCTTTGGCAACGCTTGGTCAAAAGTTATTTAGTTACAATGACCCCGGGTCAGGATGTCTCACATTGCCCTTCATCACCAATATTATATTCCGTGATTCCTTTTAGTGCCCACCACATTCCATTGAATCACTCTGGGATTTCTTAATCTGGGTCAGGGAGGCCAACATCTTCCCTGCGCTGTTCTGCAAACCCAGGAGAAGCAATATAGGCTGGGAATTGGGACAGAAAGGGGAACCTGCTGGGAATACTCAGCAGGTCAGTCAGCATCCATGAAGAGTGTGAGAGAGAGTGTGAGGAAAGGATGGAGTGCTTCAGGTTGATAGCCTGTGGTCAGAATTTGGGGAAACGTTGGAATAAATTTTCCAGTCTCACGAGAAACATCGTAAGGGCAGGTAGGACCATTGAAATGTTCATTGGCCTTGGGTGGGAATTTCTAATCCTGAGGCAGAAATACTCCCTCAACTTGTTACTTCTTCCAAAGTGCATCACCTCACACTTGTCTGTGTTAAATATCATCTCCATTGTTCTGCCCATCTGACCTACCATCTACATCATCCTGTAATCTATGACCTTCTTCTTCACTAATAACCACACTACCAATCTTGGTGTCATCTGCAAACTTTCTATCTTATACTCAGGGACTCTCGTCCTGTCTCTCCCACCACCACTACCCCCATCCACAAGCTTTCTCCAGCCTATTTATGTTTGAAACAGTCGCAGAGTTGGAGGGGAGAGGGGGGAGTGACAGGAGGAATGAGTGACAGGAAAGCTTCTCAGGTTGGATGGAAGACGGGAGAAATGGAATGACGGGAGGGCAAGGAAGGGAAGGAATGTGAACAATATGGCCTTGTAATCAAGGTCCACCCTGAAGGAGAATCACAGTTGATCATCGGCCTAAACTACCAACACTCCTGTCTGACCCCTACAGCCCTTTATAATCATAGAGTCATGGAGGAATACAGCATGAAAACAGGCCCTTCAGCCCAATTTGTCTATGCCATTTTTTTTAACCACTAAGCTAGTCTCAATTGTCCACATTTGGCCCATCTTCCTCTATACCCATCTTACCCATGTAACTACCCCCTCTACTACTACCTCTGGCAGCCTGTTTCAGATACTCACCACCCTCTGTGTGAAAGAATTGCCCCTCTGGACCCTTCTGTATCTCTCCACTCTCACCTTAAACCTATGCCTTCTAGTTTTAGGCTCCCCTACCTTTGGGAAAAGATATTGACTATCTAGCTGATCTTTGCCCCTCATTATTTTACAGACCTCTATAAGATCACCCGTTAAGAGTCCTAAACTCCAGCACCTTCGACTCCAAAGGTCTATCAAACCCAAAGCATCATCACCATTTAAACTCTCTCAGGTTCCCTCTGTCTCTCACCGCCACCCCCACCCCGCTCTCCCTAGTGCAGCCCCTTTCTCTGCCCCTTTGCTGTCCAAGCCACCCCATGGATCTGAAGGAATATGGTCGATATTCCATATCCATCTGCCAACTGTTTGTTAATTGATTGAGATTAATTGTAGGCAGGAAGTTGGCATTAAATGGGGTTCACTTGTGCCCCATAATTACACACTGATTTATACTGCGTTTATTGGATTATGCTTGCTTGTGTGTAAATCCGTAAATTAAAACTTTTATAAAAGTATGTAAATATTGGCTTCATTTGCATCCTTCCACAACTGACTTTCTGGTTTATCACGTGGTTAGGGATGATAGTTTTTTTTATTCGTTCTTCAGACGTTAGGCATTGCTGGCTGGGCCGGTATTTATTACCCATTTGGACTGAGTGGCTGGCTAGGCTATTTCAGAGGGCAATTGAGAGTCAACCACATTGCTGTGGCTCTGGAGGCGCATGTAGGCCTGATCACGTAATGATGGCAGATTTCCATCGCCAAGGGGAACCAGATGGGTATTTCCAACAATCCACAATGGTTTCATGGTCATCTGTAGATTCTTAATTCCAGATAATTTTTATTGAATTCAGATTTCACCGGCTGCCATGGCGGGATTCAAACCCAGGTCCTTAGAATATTAATTGAGTTTCTGGATTAATAGCCCAGCAATAAAGCAATAGGCTATCACCCCACGAAAGGTGAAGATGGGAAGCTGAGAATAAAAAGAAATCAGACAGAGTGCTCCAATCCTGGTGGCTGCTATTGAAAATGGAAGAAAGTAAGTGGGAATTTCCTTGCGATGACTGTCTTCTGATATTCTCAGCCCCTGAGTGATGTGGTCATTGGAAGAATGAAGTGGCCAAGCAGACATAATCTATGACCTGACCAAAGAGAAAGCAAGTCACTGTGGGTGGTACAATGGCACAGTGGTTAGCACAGCTGCCTCACAGCACCAGAGACTTGGGTTCGATACCCGGCATGGTCACTGCCTGTGTGGAGTCTGCACGTTCTCCCCGTGTCTGCGTGGGTTTTCTCCGCGTGCTCGGGTTTCCTCCCACTGTCGTAGAATCCTACAGTTCAGAGGGAGGACATTTGGCCCATCAAATCAGCACCAACCACAATCCCAACCAAGCCCTAACCCCATAATCCCATGTATTTACCCTGCTAATCCCCCTGACACTAAGGAGGAATTTAGCATGGCCAATCCACCTAATCTGCACATTGTTCGAATGTCCAAAAGGCGTGCCAGTTAGGTGCATTGGCCATACTAAATTCTCCTTCAGTGCACCTGAATGGAGTGCGTTGACTAGGGGATTTCTACAGTAACTTCATTGCAGTGTTAATGTAAGCCTATTTGTGACACTGAGAAATAAGCTTCAAAACTGCCCTGCCAGTATAAAGACCAGGAACAATGTGAGTGGGCTGCCCATCCGTCAGGTTGGGATGGGACATTCTGCGCCTGCACCGCGTCAGCAGAGACAGCCCGCCAATATTGCTGGGGTTTTGGGTACCCGTCCCTGGGGATCCCACCATGGCGGGGCAGGTGGGTGAATCATCAGCAGGGGTGGAAAAATCCCACTCACAGAAGGGTCTGGAAAATTACACCCAGAGTGAGGGAGTTCTTGGAAGGCGTTCTGATAGCGTTCTTGGAAAACATCCGCAAGGAGGTGAATTGACGAACGCTTTGAATGCCTTACGGCAATTGGCATCGCTGCACTTTTTAACGTTCCAGATTATCCCATTGAAGTTTCACCATCTGCCATGTTGGGGTTCAACCTTGGGTCCCAGAGCAATACCCTGAGTCTCTGGAACGCTAGCCCAGTGACAGGAGCACTGCACCACTTTACTGGTTATGTATTGGTTGGGTCTTGAGGGAAGGTGGCCAAGGAAGTGAGAGTCAAGGACTGGCAGTGTAATAATCTTACTGAGGCCAGTCTCCCATCACCAACCACTCTTTCATTCATCTTTTGAAATTGAGTTGAGGAGAAATTTCTTCACCCAGTGAGTGGTGAATGTGTGGAATTCATTACCACAGAATGTAGTTGAGGCCAAAACATTGTCTGATTTCAAGAAGAAATTAGATATAGCTCTTGGGGCTAACGGGATCAAGATATTGTGATGATCAGCCATGATCATAATGAATGGTGAAGCAGGCTGAAAGGGCCAAATGGCCTACTCCTGCTTTTTGTTTCTATGTTCCTATGTTACCCGCAGATAAGCGACCAAGAGAGGCAAAACAAAGGACTGAAACGATCAGAGAGAGTATGATATTTAATCTGAGGTACTGACAGTTGATGCCGCACACCTCAATTTGCTGAAGGCATTTGCAGATGTGTCTTAACAAGACTCAATAACTTCCAATGGCTACGCAGTGCAGATTGGCCCCCATTCTATTGACCTCTGGCCTTCATGGAGTCAGCTGGTTTTAAACCCCTCCCCCCACCCGCTGCTCCTTCCCTTTTGGTCGAGCCTCCACTCACCTAATAAGGGACTCATATTCTCCGAGGTCCATGGAGAGATCAACGGACGATCCCTCGCGGCTATTATAATAGGCAACAAAGCGTGAAAGAGTGGAGGGGGAAAAATTGTGCTGTGAGTGTGGATGGTAGGCCAGGAGTGACTCCTCCTGCATCAGGAAGCAAGCAGGTACCAGAGGAAGATTCTCAGACAGTGCAAGAGAAAAGCAGCAATAGAGGCTATCAGCTTGAAAAGGCCATTACACTGAGGGACTACAGAACAGTCTGGGAGCAGAACTGGAAACAAAAGTGCCCACCAGGATCAGGCTTTGGCAGTTGCCAATAAACCTTTATGCTTGACAAATCTATTGGAATTCTTTGAGGATGCAACTCGTAGAGTTAACCAAGGTGAAGCAGTGGATATCATTCATTGAGACTTTCAGAAGTCTTTCGACAAGGTCTCACATAACAGAGTATTATGTAAAGTTAAAGCACTTTAACTTTACATAATACTCTGCAGGTAAACTCTTGAGATGTATAGAAAGCTGGTTGGCACGTAGGAAGCAAAGAGTTGGCATAAATGGGTCTTGTTCTGATTAGCAGTCATTGACTAATGGGTAATGCAATGATTTGTGCTAGGATCCCAACTGTTCACATTATATATTAATGATTTGGAAGAGGGGGCAAAATGTATTATCTCTAAACTTGCAGATGATATAATGTTGGGTGGGAGGGTGAGCTATGAGGAGGATGCAGAGATGCTTCAGCATGATTTGGACAGGCAAAGTGAATGGGTAATATGCATGTCAGATGAGTATAATATGGATAAGTGTGTAGTTATCCACTTTGGTAGCAATAATAGGAAGGCAGATTATTCATTGAATGGTGGAAACTGAGAGAGGTAGATACTCAGTGAGACCTTAGTGTCCTCATGTATCAGTCACTGAAAGTGAGCACACAGGTACAGCAGGCACTGAAGAAGGTAAATGATATGTTGGCCTTCATAGCAAGAAGATTTGAGTACAGGACTAGGGGTGTTTTGTTACCATTATACAGGGTACTGGTAAGGCCACACTTGGAGTACTGTGAGTAGTTTTGGTGTCCTTATCTAAGGAAAGATGTCCTTGCTATAGAGGGAGTGCAGCATAGGTTTGCCAGGTTGATTCCAGGGATGGCAGATCTGTCATATGAGGAGAAACTAAGTCAGTTCAGATTATTTTCACTGGAGTTTAGAAGAGTGAGAGGGGATCTCGTAGAAGCTTATCAAGTTCTACAGGATTAGACAGGGTAGATTCAGAAAGAATGTTCCCAGTGGTGAGGAAGCCCAAAATTAGGGGTCATAGTTTGGGGATAAAGGGTAAACCTTTTAGAACTGAGGTGAGGAGAAATTTCTTCACCTATATGTGTGGAATTCACAACCACACAAAGTAGATGAGGGCAAAAAACATTGTCTGATTTGAAGAAGAAATTAGATATAGCTCTTGGGGGAATAGGATCAAGGGATATGGGGGAAAGAGGGGAAATCATCAACCATGATCAAAATGAATGGCGGAGCAGACTGAAAGGGCTGAATGGCCTACTCCTGTTCTAGTTTCTATGTTTCTGTGTCACCTCCAGATAAGCTAACAAGGTAGGCAAAACAAAGGGAATGAAACAGTCAGCCTGAAGTACTGACAGTTTATGCTGCACAGGCAGATTTGCAAACGGCCTTTGCAGATGGGTCTTAACAAGACTGAGGCCAGGCTGGGTCGCTAGGTGGTTTCAAAGAGCAGCTGGCCAATGCAGATGCTAACGTAAACCCTCTCCCACAGCTGGAAAAGCAATCTCCAAAATCTTCTTCACTCTTTTGGCCCCCATGTTTGGAGAGGACTCAGGGTTAGGGGGGGGCTAGAATGGTCACATAAAGACCTCAGGTTGTCAGGGTGCTACCTTTCAGATAGAAGTGTCTGTGAAACCCTCTTGACGAGGCAGCCACTGTGGAAGAAAACTAGGCAAAATAAACAATAGCTGTTTATATGGCCTCAGTAGTACTTTCAAACTATTTTGCAGGATGATATATTGACATCTGTTTTGCTGAAAAGGCATTTTGTGCCCAACTAACAGCAGACCCCAAAATGTTTTACTGGGTATTATAAAGGGAAATATTCAGGCATCTTCATCATGCATGTTGCTGATGTGCTGGCGAGGAATTTGAGAAATGTGCTAAACTCATAAGGGTAAAACAGAATTTACAATTGAATGTCAGGTTTATGGGCTTTTTAAAATCTATTTGTTCGGATATTATGACGAGAAGGTCGGGAATAACTTTGTTTGATTGTAGGCGGCATGATGGCACAGTGGTTAGCACTGCTGCCTCACAGCGCCAAGGACCCGGGTTCGATTGTGGTCTCGGGTCACTGCCGGTGTGGCTTTTGCACATTCTTCCCATGTCTGCATGGGTTTCCTTCCACAGTCCAGAGATGTGCAGGTTAGGTAGATTGGCCATACTAAATGGCCTCTTAGCCAGGGTAATTACATGGCATTATGGGAATAGGCCTGGGTGGGGTTGTTGTCAGTGCAGGCACAATGGGCCAAATGGCCCCTTCTGCATTATAGGGATTCCATGATGGAACTCATTTAGACTAGACCAGATGCTAGTTTTAATGGATTATATCATAAATATATATAGATATATCATAAAGTATCATAAATTCAACTTTACGTTTTAACAATGTATTAAGATCTTGGGGTGTCTGCAATCAACTTCCCTGGCTCCCAGACCTAAGCAACGTCCCATTCCCCACACCCTCACACAAGCAGCGAGATTGCAACAAGAAAGCTCCTAGAGAAGGTGTACATCAACCCAAGTCTGCCGCTAAATAAGGATCTTAGCAATCCACCTACTTCTCTACTCCCATCATGCTGGCCTGGACGGCTAAGCCAACCATTCTAAGCAGGCACCCTGTGGGCAGCACGGTAGCACAGTGGTTAGTGCTGCTGCCTTACAGCACCAGGGACCCGTGTTCGATTCCCAGCTTTGGTCACTGTCTGCATGTTCTCCCCATGTTGTGTGGGTTTCCTCCAGGTGTTCCAGTTTCCTTCCACAGTCTAAAAGGTGTGCTGGTTAAGTGCATTGGCCATGCTAAACTCTCCCTCAGTATACCTGAACAGGCGCCTTTGTGTGGCGACTAGGGGATTTCCACTGTAACTCCATTGTAGTGTTAATGTAAGCCTGCTTGTGACACTAATAAATAAAGTTTCAAACCAGATGAAACCAACATGCCACCATTATAAACATTTCCTCATCACAAAGCCCACAGCCAACTCACCCATCTTCAACCTGCTATGCCAGCAGTAGGCACTCATCAACTATTCCCACACTGGTCAAGACCTTTTGTCCGGCGAAAGTGGGGTCTTACAGGGAACTCTGCACTGCAGCTCTGGTGCACTCTAATCAGTAACACACATCATTGAAGACTGTCAGGTTCAATTCCCAGCCTTGGGTCACTGCCTGTGCGGAGTTTGCACATTCTCCCCGTGTCTGCATGGGTTTCCTCCGGGTGCTCCAGTTTCGTCCCACAGTCCAAAGATGTGCGGGTTAGTTGGATTGGCCGTGTTAAATTGCCCCTTAGTATCGGGGGACCAGCTAGGATAAATGCAAGTGGCTGTGGGGGTAAGGCCTGGGTAGGATTGTGATCAGTGCAGACTCGATGGGCTGAATAGCCTCTTTCTGCACTGTCGGGATTCTATGATTCAGTCCCCTAACAAAATTTAGCTGAGAGCTCAATTTAGCCACTGCAGAAGCTATTACTTGGCTTGATAATTACTGCACATGCAAAAAAAAAATCATGTTTAATTTATTCGTTTAAAAAAAAAGTCTGGACAAACATGTACTTAATTTCACATCTCTGAGTAACCCAAAGAACACGAAGCCAGTCATGTTTGGTGGCGCTTCTTACAATGATGGCTATTCCAGTGTGGTTGGTTCCATAATATTTTTTACGGCTGAGAATGGGGAGTGGTGTCTGTTAGCTTGTGAAGTTAAGAAAATAAAAAGAGTTGTTCAAAGTACTTTAGCTGCTGAAACACTAGCCTTGTGAAAACAGCTACTACAAATTCTATTTATCAAATCATTGACATAAAGTGTAGTAAAATGTTTAGGTTATTTATTTGCATCAAAAGTAGGCTTACATTAATGCTGTAATGAAGTTTCTGTGAAAATCTCTTAGTCATCACATTCCAACGCTTGTTCGGGTTCACTGACAGAGAATTTAGCATGGCCAATACACTTAACCAGCACGTCTTTCAGACAGTGGGGAGAAATCAGAGCATCCAGAGGAAATCCATGCAGACACAGGGAGAATGTGCAGACTCCACACAGACAGTGACTCAAGCTGGGAATCGAACTGGCACTGTGAGGCGGCATTGCTAACCACTGTGCCACCGTGCTGACTTGCCAGACAGAGTTATACCCATGGAACGCTGTGTAGATCATTGTTCATAGTGGTCTAGTGTAATTTCCAAACAGTTTGACAGACAAATTAGGCTTGCTCTGCCTTTTAAGATGCAATGTCATCTTTCTGTGAGGGTCTAGCATGATTAACTGGGCTGGGAGTGGACTTTTACGGAATGGGATTGTTGATTTTAATTTATTCCAACCTTATCTTTTTTAATGTCTGAACCAATATATTTATAAATGCCTTAAGCTTGGCTCCAAGTCATAAATTTTGCTCTAAGTCTGTGAATATAACACATTTCTCAAATTCTGCACCAGCCACATACAAAATCATGCATGATGAAGGCCTTCTTTTACGATACCCAATAAACTATTTGGGGGCCTATTTTTGGTTGTCCACAATGTCTTTTCATTGTATATCCTATTACAAACTAAGTTGGAAAATACCATTGAAACCAGAGACATGTTTTCCATGCAGGATATTACTCTACAAGAAGTATGAGTATGGAAAGAGAAGAATTTATTGATCTTGCTGGAATGGATTTGATTTGATTTGATTTATTATTGTCACATTGAGATAGAATGAAAAGTGTTTCGTAGAGTAGAAACATAGAAACTAGAAGCAGGAGTTCAACCATTCAACCCTTCAAGTCTATTCCGCCATTCATTATGATCATGGCTGATCATCAAATTCGATATCCTGATACCCCCCCTTTCCCCCCATATCCCTTGATCCCTTTAGCTCCATGAGCTATATCTAATTTCTCCTTGAAATCACACAATGTTTTGGCCTCAAATTCATTCTGTGGCAGTGAATTCCACACATTCACCACTTTCTAGGTGAAGAAATTTCTTCTCACCTCAGTTCCGAAAGGTTTACCCCTTGTTGAATACAGAAGGTAATAAAGTGCTTGGTCAAAGGATGAGGTGTTAATCCTCAGGTTTGTGTTAAGCTTCTCTGGGGGTGGGGTATCCTGTGTTTATTCCCATGTCGGAGATATTTCGCCATTTGCCGTTGACGGCAGCTTCCAGTTGTGCCAATGTCTATAGCATTTTGTGTAGCTGTCCCCATCACATCTCCAGGGAATCCACCCTGGGAGGTCACCTTTGGCAAGACCAGAAGATCCCGGAGGAGGGAAAGGCTGGATATAAGAACATAAGAACATAAGAAATAGGAGCAGGAGTAGGCCATCTAGCCCTTCGAGCCTGCCCCGCCATTCAATAAGATCACGGCTGATCTGTTGTGGCTCAGTTCCACTTTTCCGCCCTCTCCCCATAACCCTTAATCCCCTCGCTTATCAAGAACCCATCAACCCGCTTCTTAAAAATATTTAGCGAGGCAGCCTCCACCACTTCAATGGGCAGAGAATTCCAGAGATTCACCACCCTTTGAGTGAAGAAGTTCCTCCTCAACTCCGTTCTAAACCGCCTCCCCTTTATCTTGAGGCTGTGCCCCCTAGTCCTACTGTCTTTTTTGAGCGGGAAGAGTCTCTCCACCTCTATCCTATCCATCCCATTCATCATCTTATACGTCTCAATGAGATCTCCCCTCATTCTTCTAAACTCTAACGAGTACAAGCCTAGTTTATTCAGCCTCTCCTCATAGCTCAATCCCCTCAACTCCGGTATCAGCCTAGTAAACCTCCTCTGCACTCCCTCCAGGGCCAAAATATCCTTGCGCAGGTGCGGCGCCCAAAACTGCACACAGTACTCCAGCTGCGGCCTCACCAATGCCCTATACAGCTGCAGCAAGACCTCCCTACTTTTATATTCAATCCCCCTCGCTATGAAGGCCAGCATCCCATTCGCCTTCCTGACCACCTGCTGCACCTGCAAGCTGGGTTTTTGCGACTCATGCACAAGGACTCCCATCCTCTGTGTTTTTTCTTCTTTGACAGGACATGGACATCGCTGGCTGGGCCAGCATTTTGTTGCCCATCCCTAATTGCCCCTTGATCCAAGTGTCTGGCTAGGACAAGACATTCAGCAGGGCATTTAAGAGTCAACCACATTGCTTTGAGTCTGGAGTCACATGTAGCACAGACCAGGTAGGGATGGCAGATTTTCATCTCTAAAGCGACCTTAGACGGGTTTTTTCGACAATACACAATAGTTTCATGGTCATCAGTAGATTCTTAATTCCAGATTTCTTCTTTAATTGAATTCAAATTCCACCATCTGCCGTGGTGGGATTCGAACCCAGGTTTCCAGAACATTGGCTGAATTTCTGGATTAATAGTTCTAGCGTTAATATCATTCGGCCATTCGCCTTCTCATACCCGCAAAGTATTTCTTCCAACAGAAAGGTATCAGGGAAGGAGACCTCAACAATTGTTCCTGTGACACCAAGGGTCCAGAGAGCAGAAACATGCCCTGCCATTGCTTTGAGACAACTAGTTTTGTAATGCAAATGTGAACAAGATCATCGATAAAAATATATCCAATTATATATTGAACTAAGTGCAAGTTCCCTATAAATCAAATATGACACTAACATGTTTATTGCATTTGAAGACAATAATAGCCACATTTTAGCCTCACCATGCAATAGTTACCAATCTTATTTATCCTACATTAGATCTTTCACACCGCAAAATCAACTATACACGTGTAAAAGCAACAAACAACCATAATGAGAACATCCATAATTCCGCTATTAAAAATCTCTTAACAGGCAACAAGGATTAACCTCTTATAAAAGCAAACATATTTTCACATGTGGAGGCCTTGCAGTTCAGGCCATGGAGGTGAGTTGTGTAGTCGCATGTTCTATCTGACCTTTTGTTGTACATATTTATTTATCATTGGCAATAAATCCCTTCGAGGGATTACTTTGAGCCATAACAAGTTGGCCTTGATTTATTACAGATTTGAACCCCCTGCTGCTCCTGATAAGCTCGGCCTCGTCCCCTGGATTCTGAGTTCAGTGATATTACACTACACCACTGTCTGGGGCAAATACAGCCCGTCGGTGGGGAAGGACAGAGAAAGGCAGGTGGGGGAGAGGTAAGGGATAGTGCAAGGGGCCTGGGGAGATTTGGGTGGGCTACGGAAGAAGGCCTGAGGAGCTGAACAGCCAACTCCTGTAGCTGAAGTGGTGTAGGAGAAGGGGGGGACCGGATACAGGGGAGAGGAAGCTTCATCCTTCAGGCTGGCTTTGGAGATGCCAGACTGTCCCAGTTGAAACCCCAATACATTTCTCCTGAATTCCCCACTGGGTTGATTAGCGACTCCCTCAGATCAGATCAGATGGCAATGTCATTCTCCCAGCGGCAGTCTGGGGTAAGCATCTACATAAGAACATAAGAACATAAGAAATAGGAGCAGGAGTAGGCCATCTAGCCCTTCGAGCCTGCCCCGCCATTCAATAAGATCATGGCTGATCTGTCGTGGCTCAGTTCCACTTTCCCGCCCTCTCCCCATAACCCTCAATCCCTTCTCTTATCAAAAACCCATCAACCCACTTCTTAAAAATATTTAGCGAGGCAGCCTCCACCACTTCAACGGGCAGAGAATTCCAGAGATTCACCACCCTTTGAGTGAAGAAGTTCCTCCTCAACTCCGTTCTAAACCGCCTCCCCTTTATCTTGAGGCTGTGCCCCCTAGTCCTACTGTCTTTTTTGAGCGGGAAGAGTCTCTCCACCTCTATCCTATCCATCCCATTCATCATCTTATACGTCTCAATGAGATCTCCCCTCATTCTTCTAAACTCTAACGAGTACAAGCCTAGTTTATTCAGCCTCTCCTCATAGCTCAATCCCCTCAACTCCGGTATCAGCCTAGTAAACCTCCTCTGCACTCCCTCCAGGGCCAAAATATCCTTGCGCAGGTGCGGCGCCCAAAACTGCACACAGTACTCCAGCTGCGGCCTCACCAATGCCCTATACAGCTGCAGCAAGACCTCCCTACTTTTATATTCAATCCCCCTCGCTATGAAGGCCAGCATCCCATTTGCCTTCCTGACCACCTGCTGCACCTGCAAGCTGGGTTTTTGCGACTCATGCACAAGGACCCCGAGGTCCCTCTGCACCGTCGCCTGCTGCAGTTTTTCGCCACGTAAGTAATAGTCCTTCCTACCATTCTTCCTACCAAAGTGGACCACCTCACACTTGCCAACATTAAATTCCATTTGCCATTTCCTGGCCCATTCGCCCAGCCTATCTAGATCCTTCTGCAGACTCTCCACACCCTCCGCACAATTTGCCGTTCCCCCAATCTTGGTGTCATCAGCAAATTTCGACACCCTGCACTCGGTTCCCTCCTCCAGATCATCTATATAAATGGTAAATAGCTGACAGCGTCAGGTTACACTCAGACAGAATTGAATCCAACAGTGTAAAGGCAGTGCGATCGTTTTATTTCTTAAAATGAAGTTGTGCCAGGAAATTGGAGCGTGGAGACAATCCAGATGTTTTCATCGGTTAGGGAGTGGCTGCAAGGTACCATTATCAAAAATAAAGCTTCCGGTCCCTTTTAAGTAAAACCACAATTCCCCTCCACCATGGCAACCTTTTGGATGTTTCCGGCATTTTGAAGGAAATTAGCCTGAACGTGCTTCAGGAATGTAGGAAGGCAAATGGCTACGTTGGCCTTTATTGCCAAGCAATTGGAGAACAGGAATAAAGAAATCCTGCCACCAGCTTTGCGGGGATTTGATCAGGCAACACCTCGGGATTCTCGTTCACCCCACTGGCAAGAATGGAGAATTTGGTGCTGGGCCCAAACTCCGCTCGCTGCAGCGGGACTGGAGAATCCCAGCCGCAGGCAAGACTGGAGAGAATTTTGGAGCACGTCTGGGATTGTGTGTGCAGTGCTGGTCTCTATGTTTAGGAAAGGGTTTGCTCGCATCGGAGGCAGGACAGGGAAGGCTGACTAGATCGGTCCCTGGGCTGAGTGGGTTGTCCTGTGATCAGAGGAGGAGTAAATTGGGTTTATATTCTCTCGAGTGTAGAAGAATAGGAGGCAATCTCGTTGAAACCTACGACACTCGGGGATGGCACAGTGGTTAGCAGACTGTGGGAGAAAACTGGAGCACCCGGCAGAAACTCTCACAGACACAGGGAGAACCCAAGCTGGGAATCGAACCCAGGTCCCTGGCGCTGAGAGGCAGCAGTGCTAACTGCTGTGCCACCGCGACGCTCCTCGGCTTGCTGTCTTCGATATTTCTGTTTGTTCAGTGTGATCTGTAGATTACCTTGGAGGAGTTGGGACTGTGCAAGAGAGAAAAGGTCAACCATTTGCATGCAACTCGACGTGGGATAATCCGCATTTTTTAACCTCTTCTGCATAATTCACAGCCCTCTGTACAGTTACACACAGCTCTGACGACCAAGGTCATAGAACCCCTACAGTGCAGAAGGGGGCCATTCAGCCCATTGAGTTTTCACCAACCAAAATCCCAGCCAGATCCTATCCCCATTACTCCATATATTTACCCTGCTAAACCCTTGACACTAAGGGGCAATTTAACATGGCCAATCAGCCTAACCCGCACACCTTTGGTCTGTGGAAGGAAACCGGATCACTCGGAGGAAACCCACGCAGACATAGGGAGAATGTTTCCTTTGTGCCTTAGTGATAGAATTTAAATCCAGTATGCAAGGTGCTTTCTGAGCAGGTTTCTGTCTACATTCAGCATGATAGCCAGAGGTTAACTTACTAATGAGTTCACTTAGATCCATTCCTTTCACTCTTCCATGACCAGTAATGGACAGAGTATACTATCATTTCCTGATCTCTTTCATCTGGTTTGCATTGTTAACTTTCTACATTCCCAGTTCCTCTGTGTTGTAAATCTATGTGTTAAACTTCTTGTGGTTCAGTGGGTGGTGCTCCCCTCGTCCACCTGAGAGCCAGTTGCTCTGGGTTAAAGTGGGAAGATGGTGGCGTAGCGGTATTGTCACTGGGCTCGCAATCCACAGACTCAGTGTAATTCCCTGGAGGCCCAGGTTCAAATCCCACCACAGCCGATGGTGAAATTTAAATCCAAAGAAATAAAATCAGGAGCTAATCGTTGGATGAAGACCGTGAGACCATAAAAACCCAGCTGGTTCCTTTCGAGAAGGAACATAAGAACATAAGAAATAGGAGCAGGAGTAGGCCATCTAGCCCTTCGAGCCTGCCCCGCCATTCAATAAGATCATGGCTGATCTGTCGTGGCTCAGTTCCACTTTCCCGCCCTCTCCCCATAACCCTCAATCCCTTCTCTTATCAAAAACCCATCAACCCACTTCTTAAAAATATTTAGCGAGGCAGCCTCCACCACTTCAACGGGCAGAGAATTCCAGAGATTCACCACCCTTTGAGTGAAGAAGTTCCTCCTCAACTCCGTTCTAAACCGCCTCCCCTTTATCTTGAGGCTGTGCCCCCTAGTCCTACTGTCTTTTTTGAGCGGGAAGAGTCTCTCCACCTCTATCCTATCCATCCCATTCATCATCTTATACGTCTCAATGAGATCTCCCCTCATTCTTCTAAACTCTAACGAGTACAAGCCTAGTTTATTCAGCCTCTCCTCATAGCTCAATCCCCTCAACTCCGGTATCAGCCTAGTAAACCTCCTCTGCACTCCCTCCAGGGCCAAAATATCCTTGCGCAGGTGCGGCGCCCAAAACTGCACACAGTACTCCAGCTGCGGCCTCACCAATGCCCTATACAGCTGCAGCAAGACCTCCCTACTTTTATATTCAATCCCCCTCGCTATGAAGGCCAGCATCCCATTCGCCTTCCTGACCACCTGCTGCACCTGCAAGCTGGGTTTTTGCGACTCATGCACAAGGACCCCGAGGTCCCTCTGCACCGTCGCCTGCTGCAGTTTTTCGCCACGTAAGTAATAGTCCTTCCTACCATTCTTCCTACCAAAGTGGACCACCTCACACTTGCCAACATTAAATTCCATTTGCCATTTCCTGGCCCATTCGCCCAGCCTATCTAGATCCTTCTGCAGACTTTCCACACCCTCCGCACAATTTGCCTTTCCACCAATCTTGGTGTCATCAGCAAATTTCGACACCATACACTCGGTTCCCTCCTCCAGATCATCTATATAAATGGTAAATAGCTGAGGCCCCAGCACCGACCCCTGGGGCACTCCACTAGTCACCATCCGCCAATCCGAATAGCACCCATTGACCCCCACTCTCTGCCTCCTATTTGACAACCAATCCTCTATCCACGCTAACACCCTACCCCCAACTCCATGTCCCCTGACCTTCTGCAATAACATCTGCCATCCAAACTGGTCTGGGTGGCACAGTGGTTAACACTGCTGCCTCACAGCTCCAGAGACCCGAGTCTGATTCCCCAGCCTTGGGTGGACTGTCTGTGTGGAATCTGCACCTTCTCCCTGTGCTTGTGTGGGTTTCCTTCGGGTGCTCAGGTTTCCTCCCATGCTCCAAAGCTGTGTAAATTGAGTGTATTAGCCATGTTAAGTTGCCCCTTAGTGTCCCAGGATGTGCAGTTTAGTGATATTAGCCATGGGAAATGCACAGGGATTGAGGGGGAAGGACCTTCACAAGGTGATCTTTTGGAAAGTTAGCACCACCTCGATGGGCCAAATGGTTTCCTCCTGTGCCGTAGGGATTCTCTGATTCTATGGCCTGGCCCACGTGTGACTCCAGATCCACAATAAAGTGGTTGACCCTTAAATGCTCTCTTAAAATGGCCAAAGAAGCCACTCGAGGGCAATTAGAGATGGGCGAAAAATGCTGGCTGGCATCCAATGAAAAGTTAGAAGAAAAGTCCAGTTCCAGGTTTTAATGGCCAAGCGAGGTGCGTCTCCATAACGTAGCTAAACAGGTTGATCTTTATTTCAGTTTGTACATCCTTCCGATTATCCCGGGACAGGTTGTCAGAGTACAGGGTGGCAGGCGCGCCACTATGGAATACAGCGCTAAGCCACCAGGGTGGATCATGTGTCCTGCTCAGACAAGTACACTGCCCCTTGTGTTTATAGACGCTGACAACCCATTCCAGGAGAAACTGCACACAGAATGAAACATAAGCATTGGCTTCACCTGCCTCATGTGCCACTAGTCATGCCCACCCATGTGTGGGCTTTATCTACGGTCTCTGTAATCCTGGGAGGAATCCTCCTATGGCCCCGTTGGTGAGTTCAATGCCGGGTAGGCTGGGGAGAATTCTCTGCGATCCAAAAATTGGTTTAATTCCCCCCGGGATGTGAATGGCCCCTGCCTGCTCTTTGTCCGTACATTCTCGAGTGTCGTTGGAGCTGCACCCATCCAGGCAAGTGGGGAGTATTGCTCACACACTGCTGACTTGGGTTTCATAGCTGGAGGACAGGCTTTGGGGACACGCACTCACCTGATGAAGGGGCGGCGCTCCGAAAGCTCGTGTTTCCAAATGAACCTGTTGGACTTTAACCTGGTGTTGTGAGGCTCCTTCTCAGGCGATGGGGAGTCGGGAGGTGAGTTACTCACCGTGGGATTCCCAGCCTCTGACCTGCTCTGGGGAGCCACTTTGCTTATACGGCTGTATAGCACAAAGAGTGAGCGGTGTTGGGAGAAGGGAGGAGATGGGATGGGGGTTGGGGGGGAGGGGGGGGGGGGGGGGGGGGGGGGTGGGGGGTGGGGAGGAGGATGTAAAAGTAGACCACAAAAGGAAATGGAGTTGAGAGGAGATTGACAGCAAAGGATAGGCTCCGAGCTTGAAACCAGATGACAATGCCACCCGATCATTGTTTGCGTTGGGAACCTGCCAACTCTCGACTGGGACTCACACATTACAGTTCCCGCTTCTCCCAGTCTGTGGTTGAGGATAATTGAAAGGCATGGCTTTGATTTCCTGCCGACTGTAACTGCTCACTTTCCTTGTGCTCTCCCTCTGCAATCAAAGGCCCTGCAGTGCTGCTACACGCTACTGTGTACGACCCAGATGTTTGAGTGCCTGCTGCTGCCAAGGTAGGCGATGAAAGAAAGAGTGCACTGCATTGACAGAGCGCCTGTCGACACCCGGGCAGCACTGTCTCTGTACCACTGCGGCCGAGCTCAGTGAGCCCAGCTGCTGGGTCTCACCCTGTGTTATCCCCACGCTGATCTGTACCTTAGACCTTCACCGAGATTAACTTCCTCTCTAACAGCACCATGGGTGAACTGACACCGCATGTATGGCAACAGCGGTTCAAGAAGACAGCTCACCACCTCCTCAAGGGGCAATTAGGGATGGGCAATAAATACAGGCCGAGCCAGCAACGTCCATGTCCCATGATTGAAAAATATGGAAGTTAACACATGCAATTTGCTGCAAACAGGATAATGAGGACAAATCATGTTTAAACGCCCCACTAACTGTCTCCATTAAACATTCCCAGGACAGATACAGCACGGGGTTACATACAGAGTAAAGCTCCCTCTACACTGTCCCCATCAAACACTCCCAGGACAGGTACAGCACGGGGTTAGATACAGAGTAAAGCCCCCTCTACACTGTCCCCATCAAACACTCCCAGGACAGGTACAGCATGGGGTTAGATACAGAGTAAAGCCCCCTCTACACTGTCTCCATCAAACACTCCCAGGACAGGTACAGCACGGGGTTAGATACAGAGTAAAGCTCCCTCTACACTGTCCCCATCAAACACTCCCAGGACAGGTACAGCACGGGGTTAGATACAGAGTAAAGCTCCCTCTACATTGTTCCCATCAAACACTCCCTGATCAGGTACAGCACAGGGTTAGATACAGAGTAAACTTCCCTCTACACCAACCCCATCAAACACTCTCAGGACAGGTACACCACGGGGTTAGATACAGAGTAAATCTCCCTCTACACTGTCCCCATCAAACACTCCCAGGACAGGTACAGCACAGGGTTAGATACGGAGTAAATCTCCCTCTACACTGTCCCCATCAAACACTCCCAGGACAGGTACAGCATGGGGTTAGATACAGAGTAAAGCTCCCTCTACACTGTCCCCATCAAACACTCCCAGGACAGGTACAGCACAGGGTTAGATACAGAGTAAAGCTCCTTCTACACTGTCCCCATCAAACACTCCCAGGACAGGTACAGCACGGGGTTACATACAGAGTAAAGCTCCTTCTACACTGTCCCCATCAAACACTCCCAGGACAGGTACAGCACGGAATTAGATACAGAGTAAAGCTCCCTCTACACTGTCCCCATCAAACACTCCCAGGACAGGTACAGCACGGGGTTACATACAGAGTAAAGCTCCTTCTACACTGTCCCCATCAAACACTCCCAGGACAGGTACAGCACGGAATTAGATACAGAGTAAAGCTCCCTCTACACTGTCCCCATCAAACACTCCCAGGACAGGTACAGCACGGGGTTAGATACAGAGTAAAGCTCCTTCTACACTGTCCCCATCAAACACTCCCAGGACAGGTACAGCACGGGGTTAGATACAGAGTAAAGCTCCTTCTACACTGTCCCCATCAAACACTCCCAGGACAGGTACAGCACGGGGTTAGATACAGAGTAAAGCTCCCTCTACACTGTCCCCATCAAACACTCCCAGGTCAGGTGCAGCACTGGGTTAGATACAGAATAAACCTCATATCAATATATTTAAGAGTTGTTAATAAAGATAGGCCCTAGACTATAAAGCCTACTTCATGGAACCTGCAGCAGGATTCTTCATGCTCTGTCCTCTATTCAGAGATCTGTGACTTTGAACCTGTCTGGACAGTGTATCAGAGGGAGTGAGAGGGAGAGAGATAGACACAGCGAGAGAGGGAGACAGTGTCATAGAAATGGAGACAGAGAACGAGAAAGAGAGAGAGGCAGAGATGGAGACAGAGAGCAAGAAAGAGAGAGAAAGAGAGATGGAAATGGAGACAGAGAGCAAGACAGAGAGAAATATAGAGATGGAGACAGAGAGAGAGTCATAGAGGTGGAGGCAGAGAGTGAAAGAGATACATGGAGATGAAAACAGAGAGCAAGATAGTGAGTTGGAAAAAGAATTTGGATAGATAGAGAGAGGGGGAGAAAGATTTGAAGAAGAAGTGATGGAGAGTGACAGAAAGGCCAGCAAAGAGTTTGCAGAGACAGAGGGAGAGACTCCAGAATTTCCGTCCCTCCTGCCACGGGAATCGGAGCAGGTGAGGGACAGACCATGGAAATGTCCATTGACCTCATGTGGGTTTTACAGTTTCAGGGTGGGTAAGGCTGGAAAACCCCACTGTCTGGAGAGTCAACAAGAGAGACATAGGTGGACGGATAGAGGTTGGAGAAATAGTGACTGAAAGAGAGAGAGCTAAAGAGCAAGGTGGAGAGAGAAAGGAGATGGAGGGGTGGAGAGAGAAAGGAGATGGAGGGGTGCAGAGAGAAAGGAGATGGAGGGGTGGAGAGAGAAAGGAGATGGAGGGGTGGAGAGAGAAAGGAGATGGAGGGGTGGAGAGAGAAAGGAGATGGAGGGGTGGAGAGAGAAAGGAGATGGAGGAGTGCAGAGAGAAAGGAGATAGAGGGATAGAGAGAGAAAGGAGATGGAGGGATAGAGAGAGAAAGGAGATGGAGGAGTGCAGAGAGAAAGGAGATAGAGGGGTGGCGAGAGAAAGGAGATGGAGGGATAGAGAGTGAGAGACAGAAGTGGGGACCATTAGCGTGGTTATTGGCTGAGGCCTTGCCCTGTTGGTTCTGAAATATCTCCAGCATTTCATTCAGATGGAGGGGGGCACGGGGGGTGACTGTTTGCCTTCCAAATGTATTCTAATTAGACGGTGCCTGTGCTTACACATAATCACCCTTTACCAAAATGCACTTGCACCCAGAATCCAGTCAGATAATGTGGGCATAGTCTGGTATCTTTCACCTCTCCGTCTGTTACCATCCCCTTCCATCCTCCAACTTAATTCATGTAATCATCAGTTAGCCGCAAAGAAACTGCATCTCCTCGTTATAACTACAAATAGGCACTGGAATTACATCGACTACAGGAGATGTGAACTGGAGAAACTCAGTGCAGCTTCTCTCTCTCTCGTTCTCTACCCCTTCATTTCCTTTCCCTCTGCACCTTGTTCTCTATCTCTCTCCCTTCCTCTGTCACTAGCTCTCCAACCTCTTTCCATCCACCTCTGTCTCTCTTGTTGCTTCTCTCTCTCTTTCTGCAAACTCTTTGCTGGCATTTTTGTCACTTTTTCCTCAATTCTTTCTCTCCATCTATCCAATTTCTTTTTCCATCTCACTCTCTCGCTCTCTGCTTCCATCTCTGTCTCTATTTCTCTTACTCACTCTGGCTCACTCTCTCTCACTCAGTCTTTCTCTTTCTCTCTCACCCCATGTCAATTTCTCTCTCTCCTTCTGTCTCCAACTCTTACTCGCTCACCTCCTCTCTCTGTTGGCATCCCCTCTCTCTGTCTGTCTCTCTATCCCCTCTCTCTCACTATCTGTTTTTATCTCTCTCTCTCTCTCTTTCCATCTCCATCTCTCTCCATCTGTCTCTGACCTCTCTCTCTTTATGCCCTTGATTTCTCTCTCTCTTCCTCTCCAACATCCGTCATCATCATTCTCTCTTTCCAACATTAATTGCTGACCCCTCTCTCTCTCCCCTTCTCTCCAACACTCACCTTCTTACTCCCTCTCTCTCTCCCTCTCTCCTCTCCACCTCTCTTTTCCATTTTCCTCCCTCTCCCTCCAGCTCTCTATCTTTCTCCTCTCTCTCTCTTCTTTTCCCAGAGAGTGTTCAGACGACAGAGTTGTACAGCAAACATGTTCAAAAATAAGTCTCACCCAGCTAAGACAATACTTATCGAAGTAAGGAACACATTGAGCAAATCCTACACTTAAGCTGCCACCGGGGCAATCTGCCCGTGTTTGAAAGTTTAATTATTGTCATTGACTTTAAATGATTCTTTTCCAAATACGGGAACAGCCACTCCTTCTCAAGAGCTACGTCCGGATTGGAGGCTTGGTTTCTCCAAACACAGACGACACGTCAAGCAGACGATGCTAAAGAGGGCCAATCTAGGCCACGTTGGAATCCTGTGTCTGTCACACCCCCTGTCGCCCTGGGGGCGGTAGAGGCTGGAGATCAGTTTTGTCTCAAAATGAACCCACCTCTTTCTCCAGAGTCAAAACTCAGCTGGGTCAGGAGGGGCAGAAGGAGTGGTGGGGGAGGGAGAGAGAGTGAGAGAAGGGGCCATCGGATGTAGAGTCTTGGCACCTCTTTGCCCAGAGGGATGCCAGAGCATCACCATGCATTTACAGCACAAGAACCATAGAAAACCATAGAAAATTACAGCTCAGAAACAGGTCTTTTGGCCCTTCTTGTCTGTGCTGAAAACCATTTTTTGCTTAGTCCCACTGACCTGCACTTGAACCATATCCCTCCACTCCCCTCTCATCCATGAACCCGTCCAAGATTTTCTTAAATGTTAAAAGTGACCCTGCATTTACCACTTTATCCGGCAGCTCATTCCACACTCCCAGTACTCTCTGCGTGAAGAAGTCCCCCCTAATATTCCCTTTGAACTTTTCTCCTTTCACCCTTAACCCATGCCCTCTGGTTTTTTTCCTCCCCTATCAGGCCCTTTGGTCTGTCTTTCTGTTTAGCACCAGGAGGCGGAGCAGGCTGGGATCAGTTGTGATCTTAATGAGTAACACAGCAGGTTCAAGGGGATGCTATAGTTCAGAGAGCCCCTCTGCCTTCTCAGGAGGCTCAGGAAATTTGACATGTACGCGATGACTCTCACCAAATTTTATTCCTAGAAATGTAGGAGAATGAGGGGCTGACCTTATTGAGGTGTGTAATATTATGAGGGGCATAGATAGATGAACGCACATCGTCTTTTTCCTGGGGTGATGGAATTGTAAATCAGAGGGCACAAGTTTAAGGTGAGAGGGGAGAGATTTAAAAGGGACCTGAGGGGCAACTCCATCACACAGAGGGTGGTGCAGATATAGAATGGGCTGCCAGAGAAAGCGGTTAAGGCAGGTACAATTGCAATATTTAAATAACATATGAATAAGTATATAGATGGGAAAGGATTAGAGGGATATGGGCCAAATGTGGGCAATTGACAGTAGCTGGGAGGGGCACTGAGGTCAGCATAGACTGGTTGGCCGAAGGCCCTGTCCCCATGTTGTATTGCCCAAAGACTCTATGATTTGATCTGATTTATTATTGTCACGTGTATTGATACATGGTGAAAAATATTGTTTCATACGTGGCATACAGGCAAAGCATACCGTACATAGAGAAGGAAAGTAGAGAGTAGTGTTACAGTCATAGCTAGGGTGTAGAGAAAGATCAACTTAATACGGAGGAGGTCCATTCAAAAGTCTGATGGCAGGGAAGAGGCTGTTCTTGAGTCGGTTGGTACATGACCTCCGACTTCTGTATGTTTTTCTGACAGAAGAAGATGGAAAAGAGTATATTCGGGGTGCACGGGGTCCTTGATTATTCTGGCTTCTTTTCCAAGGTAGCAGGAAGTGTAGACAGAATCAATGGATGGGAAGCTTGTTTGCGTGACGGACTGGGCTACGTTCACAACACTTTGTAGTTTCTTCCAGCCCTGGGCAGAGCAGGAGCCGTATCAAGCTGTAGTGTCACCAGAAAGAACGCTTTCTATGGAGTATCTGTAAAAGTTGGTCAGAGTTGGAGCAGACATGCCATATTTCCTCAGTATCCTGAGAAAATAGAGGTGTTGGTGGGATTTCTTAACTATAGCATCACCTCGAACCTGCTCTCCATTCAATAAGATCACAAGTGATCTGATTGTGGCCTCAGTTTCCTGCCTCCACCCTTCCCTTACTAGCACTCAACTGCCCCCTCCCATCCCAATGTATAAGGAAATCTGTCGAACTCAAGCTTTGAATCTCTGCAATGGGCTAGCGGCCTTTACTGCTCACTGAGATGGAGAGTGCCAGAGACTAACCACCCTGAGATAAGAAGTTCCTCCTTGCCCCTGTCCTCAATGGGAGCCCTCAGTGTTTATGGTCCTACGAGCAGTATCAGATTAATTACAGTGTTGAGGTCCATTGGCCATCACTTTCTTGAATGGTAATAATATTGTAAAGCTTTTTAATGGGTGACAGAATTGTTAAGGCAATGACATTGTTAAGCAGGTGATGGACATCAATGGGAGTTGGCGTACTCTCACGGTGCCCATGGTGCAGTCCATGGACCACGAGTGTCTTCACAGTTGCAGACATTCATTCACAAGGGCGCAAGGAGCAGGAATTAAAGGACAAAGTAAAGGGGACAGGAGGTTAGAATCACAGCTGGAGGAGAAACATTGAGACATAAGAGAAACCCTATGTGCAGAAAGAGGCTATTTGCTCTGTTGAGTCTGCACTGCACCACAATCCCATTACAGTATCTCAGCTGTACTCTCAGAGGGTAAGGACGATAATGGATGCCACTCTGTCAGAGGGTCAGTACTGAGGGAGTGCTGCACTGTCAGAGGGTCAGTACTGAGGGAGTGCTGCACTGTCAGAGGGTCAGTACTGAGGGAGTGCTGCACTGTCAGAGGGTCAGTACTGAGGGAGTGCTGCACTGTCAGAGGGTCAGTACTGAGGGAGTGCTGCACTGTCAGAGGGTCAGTGCTGAGGGAGTGCTGCACTGTCAGAGGGTCAGTACTGAGGGAGTGCTGCACTGTCAGAGGGTCAGTACTGAGGGAGTGCTGCACTGTCAGAGGGTCAGTACTGAGGGAGTGCTGCACTGTCAGAGGGTCAGTACTGAGGGAGTGCTGCACTGTCTCAGAGGGTCAGTACTGAGGGAGTGCTGCACTGTCAGAGGGTCAGTACTGAGGGAGTGCTGCATTGTCAGAGGGTCAGTACTGAGGGAGTGCTGCACTGTCAGAGGGTCAGTGCTGAGGGAGTGCTGCACTGTCAGAGGGTCAGTACTGAGGGAGTGCTGCACTGTCAGAGGGTCAGTGCTGAGGGAGTGCTGCACTGTCAGAGGGTCAGTACTGAGGGAGTGCTGCACTGTCAGAGGGTCAGTGCTGAGGGAGTGCTGCACTGTCAGAGGGTCAGTGCTGAGGGAGTGCTGCACTGTCAGAGGGTCAGTACTGAGGGAGTGCTGCACTGTCAGAGGGTCAGTGCTGAGGGAGTGCCGCACTGTCAGAGGGTCAGTACTGAGGGAGTGCTGCACTGTCAGAGGGTCAGTGCTGAGGGAGTGCTGCACTGTCAGAGGGTCAGTGCTGAGGGAGTGCCGCACTGTCAGAGGGTCAGTACTGAGGGAGTGCTGCACTGTCAGAGGGTCAGTGCTGAGGGAGTGCTGTACTGTCAGAGGGTCAGTACTGAGGGAGTGCTGCACTGTCAGAGGGTCAGTATTGAGGGAGTGCTGCACCGTCAGAGGGTCAGTGCTGAGGGAGTGCTGTACTGTCAGAGGGTCAGTGCTGAGGGAGTGCTGCACTGTCAGAGGGTCAGTACTGAGGGAGTGCTGCACTGTCAGAGGGTCAGTACTGAGGGAGTGCTGCACTGTCAGAGGGTCAGTACTGAGGGAGTGCTGCACTGTCAGAGGGTCAGTACTGAGGGAGTGCTGCACTGTCAGAGGGTCAGTGCTGAGGGAGTGCTGCACTGTCAGAGGGTCAGTACTGAGGGAGTGCTGCACTGTCAGAGGGTCAGTGCTGAGGGAGTGCTGCACTGTCAGAGGGTCAGTACTGAGGGAGTGCTGCACTGTCAGAGGGTCAGTACTGAGGGAGTGCTGCACTGTCAGAGGGTCAGTACTGAGGGAGTGCCGCACTGTCAGAGGGTCAGTACTGAGGGAGTGCTGCACTGTCAGAGGGTCAGTACTGAGGGAGTGCTGCACTGTCAGAGGGTCAGTACTGAGGGAGTGCTGCACTGTCAGAGGGTCAGTACTGAGGGAGTGTATGTGAAGCATTCCCTCAGCCCAGCAGAGACAGGAAGGCAGTATCTACCGCAAGATGAGCAAGTAGACTCTCCCCGACAT
>NW_027650660.1:0-25000 GCF_965287045.1 Carcharhinus amblyrhynchos
GACAGTGATGTGTGTGGTAGTGGGGGGGGTGGATAACGGGGACAGTGATGTGTGTGGGTAGTGGAGGGGGTGGATAAGGGGACAGTGATGTGTGTGGGTAGTGGAGGGGGTGGATAAGGGGGACAGTGATGTGTGTGGGTAGTGGGGGGGGTGGATAACGGGGACAGTGATGTGTGTGGGTAGTGGGGGGGGTGGATAACGGGGACAGTGATGTGTGTGGGTAGCGGGGGGGTGGATAACGGGGACAGTGATGTGTGCATTCTCCACTTTCTGTGGCTCGGGCGCGATCTGACACGGGTGCACTTCTTCAATATTTTTCCAAATGTGCTGGCGCAGTTCAGAGGCTCCGACCGCACTGAAGCCCCACCCAGAGCGAGAATGGGACTGGAGATGGCTGAGTGTGTACAGGGTGGGGGGCGCGCCTGGAAGCAGATCTCTGAGTCAGATCTGCACTACACTCAGATTCAGCACTTAGAATGAAAATGGTAAATTCAGGCCCAGAGAGAGAGATAGAGGGAGAGAGACAAAGTGAGAGATAGACAGAGTGAGAGAAAGAGAGAGAGAAAGAGACAAAGTGAGAGATACAGAGAGAGAGAATAAGAGAGAGAGAGATAGAAAGAAAGAGAGACACAGAAAGACAGAGACAGAGGGGGAGAGAGAGAAATGGAGGGAAAGAGAGAGGGGGGGAGAGGGGTTGGGACACAGAAGGAGAGAGACAATGACAGAGACAGAGGGATCGAGAGAGGCAGGGGAGAGACGGACAGGGAGAGAGAGACGGAGGGATAGAGAGAGACGGAGGGATAGAGAGAGACGGAGGGGGAGGAGTGGAGGGAGACTGGAGGGGGGAGAGAGAGACACACACACACACACACAGAAAGAAACAAAAAGAGAGAGAGAGACAAGAGAAAGGAAGACAGAGTGGGGCAGAGAGACAGGGAGGGAGAGGGAGGGGCAGGGAGAGAGAGAGAGACAGAGGGAGGGAGAGACAGAAAGAGAGAGAGACAGAGAGAGAGAAAGAGAGCGCGAGGCGGAGGGAGAGAGCGAGGCGGAGGGAGAGAGCGAGGCGGAGGGAGAGAGCGAGGAGGGAGGGCGGAGAAAGAGAGAGAGACGGAGGGAGAGCTTATGAAGAGAGATTGAATAGACTGAGTCTGTACTCGTTGGAGCTTAAAAGGCTGAGGGGAGGGATCTTATAGAGACTTACAAGATAATGAAGGGGATAGATAGGGTAGAGGTAGAGAGATTCTTCCCGCTTAGAAAGGATAGCAGGACTAGAGGGCACAGCCTCAAAATAAGGGGGCGGGGGGGCAGTTTAGATCTGAGTTGAGGAGGAACTTCTTCACTCAAAGGGTGGTGAACCTCTGGAATTCTCTGCCCGTTGAAGTGGTGGAGGCTACCTCACTGAATATATTTAAGTCACGGGTATATAGGTTTCTGATAGACAGGGGAATTAAGGGTTATGGGGAGAAAGTGGAACTGATCCACTTCAGATCAGCCATGATCTCATTGAATGGTGGGGCAGGCTCGAAGGGTTAGATGGCCTACTCCTGCTCCTATTTCTTATGTTCTTATGAGAGAGAGAGAGAGAGACGGAAGGAGAGAGAGAGAGAGAGAGACGGAGGGAGGGAGAGAGAGAAAGAGACGGAGGGAGAGAGAGAGACGGAGGCGGAGAGAGAGAAAGAGAGAGACGAAGGGAGAGAGAGAGGCAGAGACAGAGATAGAGACGGAAGGAGAGAGAGATGGAGAGAGAGAGAGAGAGAGACGGAGGGAGAGAGAGAGACACGGAGGGAGAGAGAGAGACATGGATGGAGAGAGAGAGAGAGAGCGGAGGAGGGAAGGGAGACAGAGGGAGAGAAAGAGACAAAGGGAGAGAAAGAGACAAAGGGAGAGAGAGAGACATGGATTGAGAGAGAGAGAGAGAGACGGAGGAGGGAAGGGAGACAGAGGGAGAGAAAGAGACAAAGGGAGAGAGAGAGACAGAAAGACAGAGAGGGATAGAAAGAGGGAGAAATAGAAAGAGACAGACACACAGAGACAGAGAGAGAAAGACAGAAACAGAGTGAGAGTTAGAACATAGGACATTACAGGCCTTCGGCCCTCGATGTTGCGCTGACCAGTGGAACCAATCTAATGACCCTCTAACCTAAACTATTCCAATGTTATCCATATGCCTATCCACTGACCATTTGAACGCCCTTAAAATTGGTGAGTCCACAACTGCTGCAGGCAGGGCATTCCACGCCCTTACTACCCTCTAAGTAAAGAACCTACCTCTGACATCCGTCCTATAATTACCACCCTTCAATTTAAAGCTATGTCCCCTTTCTGATAGAAAGAGACAGACGCACAGAGACAGAAAAAGAGAGACAAAGAGAGAGAGACAGAAAGAGAGAGGAAGACAGAGAGAGAGACAGAGGATGAGGGAGAGAGACTGAGGGTGAGGGAGAGAGACTGAGGGGGAGGGAGAGAGACTGAGGGGGAGGGAGAGAGACTGAGGGGGAGGGAGAGAGACTGAGGGGGAGGGAGAGAGACTGAGGGGGAGGAAGAGAGACTGAGGGGGAGGGAGAGAGACTGAGGGGGAGGGAGAGAGACTGAGGGGGAGGGAGAGAGACTGAGGGGGAGGGAGAGAGACAGAGGGAGAGAGGTGGGGGAGAGAGAAAGAGACAGACAGAGTGAGAGAAAGACAGAGAGAGATTCAGAGAGGGAGAGAGAGACACAGAGAGAGACACAGAGACAGAGGCATAGAGAAACAGAGAGAGAGGTGGAGCAGTTTTGGGAGCGAATTCCAGTGCTCAGGGGACCCCAGGCAGCTGAAGGCACAGCCGCCAATGGCAGAGTGATGGCAACTGGGGGATGCTTGAGAGGCTGGAATCAGAGGAGAACAAAGATCTCGGAGGGATTGTAGGAGGTTACAGAGATAGGGAAGGAGGGAGTGAGCAAGGGATTGGAACAGGAGGATGAGGATTGTAGGGGCTGGAGGAAGTTACAGAGATAGGGAGGGAGGGATTTGAAAATGGAGATGTTGCCAGACCAGGAGGCAGTGTAGGTCAGTGAGCACAGAGAGGGGGTGAACAGGAGCACATTCAGACATGGGGAGGGGCAGATGTGGGCAGGGTTAGTGGAGTTTCAGATGGGCTGATATTTATAGAAGATGGGAGAGTGAGGACAGAGACCGTCACAATTCCGTAATGAATAGTCTGTGAGGTTGTGCGGGGAGGGGCAATGGGCAGGGGAGAAGGATGGGGTATAGGGATGGAGTTGGTGGAAGGCACACTGGCTCCAATTGCCCCAGTATTTTGGAATGGAAAGTTTCTATGTAAACAGTCATGCTGCGGTTGCAAGCTGTGGCTGGTAGTTGGCAATAGAGAGAGGTTTGCCAATGCTTCCCACTCGCTCTACTGTAGGAAGCTGATGGTCGTCCTGACACCTATTGCCCCTTTCACCCTCCCACTTTCTGCTTTCAGTTGGGGAAAGGATATCGATCCCCACAGAAACGGGGAAGACACATCCGCCACTGGTCCAGGAAGAGGGGCTGGAGCCCCTTCGTCCCACCAGAGCTCATAAACACAACAGCACTCTGGCCCTGAACCTATTCTCTGTGCTGGCCATTGTGACTCTGTCTGTGTTGCTACTGTTCTTCGGGGGCTACATCTGGTGAGTGAGACACATGTTCACAGGGAAGGTGTGTGTGTGCAAGACAGTGTGCGCGAGAGAGTGTGTGTGTGTGCACGAGAGAGTATGAGAGAGAGTGTGCGAGACAGAGGGAGTGTGCGCAAGAGAGAGAGAGTGTGTGTGAGAGAGAGAGAGAGTGAGGGAGAGTGTATGAGAGAGAGTGTGTGAGAGAGAGAAAGTGTGTGTGTGAGAGAATGTATGAGAGAGAACATGTGAGTGTGTTTGCGTGAGAGTGAGTGTGCGCATTAGAGAGTGAGAGAAAGAAAGTGTGAAAAGAGAATGTGAGAAAGAGGGAGACAGTGTGCGAGAGTGTATGTGACAGAGTGTGTGAGGGAGAGTGTGTGTTTGAGAGTGTGAGAGGGTGTGTGTGAGTGGGCACGAGAGAGTGTGCGAGACAGAGTGTTCACAAGACAGACAGCACGCAGGAGAGAGCGTGTGCAGGAGAGAGAGTGCATGTGAGAGTGCGTGTTTATGTGTGTGAATTCCTGGCTATAATCTCACTGAGATTTTTCTCTCTCTCCATTGTTGCCTGTCTGTTAGTTACCGAAACCTGCAGCAGCGTCGTACCAAGGACAATAAGAAGGATGAAATTATGCAGTTTATCAAATGATATCCGGTGGGGGTGGGGTGGGCTGTGGAATGGTGCCAGAGGACGCAGAGTGGGCAAACAGCAAGACTCCCCTTGCTCGCCTGGACACAGTCAAACGGTAACTTTATTTAAAAGTAGTTATTAAATATATTATTTTTTTCCAGAAGTCATATTTATCTCTTTCTCGGGGGACAAGCTGTGAGTACTCAGCAGTTTTGAGTAGCATCCGGAGCGGGGGCTTCAGTGTTCAGCTCCAACTCATTATCAGAAATGTTTGGAGATTTTTTGAGTTTTGGGTTCTCGAGATGGGGGATGCAGGTACAATAGGAGGGACATCAGGAGGAATTGAAAAAGACGAGTGGATGACGGTATGACTCTACAGTGCCCAGCCATGGTACGGTTACAGGGAAGATTTATTAGATGCATACTCTGCCCATACACACAGAGGTCAGAGTGCATGTGGCATGGCTGGGTGAATGGACAATTAACACGATAGTGTCTTCAGGGAGGGAGTTCCAGGATTTTGACCCAGTGACAGTGAAGGTACGGCCAATATATTTCCAAGTCAGGATGGTGTGTGTGGGGCTCGGAGGGGGAGCTTGCAGGTGGTGGTGTTCCCCATGTGTCTGCTGCCCTTGTCCTTCTAGGTGGTAGAGGTGGCGGGTTTGGAAGGTGCTGTGGAAGGAGCCTTGGTGAGTCACTGCAGTGCATCTTGTACTATCTTGTGCTATCAAGTCTTGATTACCTGTAAAGACTCGCATTTCAACCATTATTTTGTAAACTGAGTTTGCATCTATATATTCCCTGTTTGTGAACACAAGTCCTCACTCACCTGATGAAGGGGCAGTGCTCTGAAAGCTAGTGGCTTGTGCTACCAAATAAACCTGTTGGACTTTGACCTGGTGTTGTGAGACTTCTTGCTGTCCATATGAGACAAGCAACCACCTTTCTCCTCCAGATTCAGATGGAGGGTTTTTGGAGCAGGGTGGGGGGAGAGGGCTGGGGGTCCGGAACCCTCCATCTGCGCCTTGGATCAGACTAGCTGGTGAGGGTAACAGTGTGAGACACTCAGAAAGGCACCCTGGTACAGTTCTCGGGCACCACAAAAGACAGAACCTGTCAAATCCAATCTCCCACCATCTGTGCCTCCCCCCCACCCCCCACCCTCCACCACCCCCTACCCCACCATCCTCCCCCCCACCCCCATCAGATGTACAGAGGTGCACACGGATGTGGAGGTGACTCATTCAGAGATTTTATTGATCGCTCCTGTCTTGTCAATATTTACAAACAGGGCATTTCCCTCAATGAATGGAGGGGACTTAGACCAGGAGTGAGGAGGGGAGGAGGTAGTGAAACTCCAGCCTCCGTGCCCCCTCTCCTCTTTTCTGGACGTGGACCGTGACGGTCAAATTAAATAAACTATCATAAATTAAGAGTATCGGACGCTTCGGCTGTGTAGGGAGGGAACGGGAGGACTAATGTCAGGCCTGGACCATGCAATACCCCTCCACTCCTTTCCCCCCCACACTGAGCCACACACACACACACCCCCCCCCCCCCCCCCCCCCCAGGCTGGGGGTGCGTCTCTCTATGGTAGCTGGAAAATGGCACCTATATCATCTGGTTCAGTCACAAACTCCTGCATGAACTGGAGAACCAGAGGTAGTAGAGTGTGTGCAAGTGTGTGAGAGAGTGTGTATGTGATAGCGTGTGTGTCTGTGTGAGAGCGTGTGTATGTGCGCCTGCATGTCTGTGTCTGTACGTGTTTGTGGGCACCGTGGAGGACTAATGAAAGCAGGGCTCCTGCTGTGCCTCTGCCTGTGGATGGAGATTCATGTATTATAGGGGACTGCACAGTCCACTGGCTGCAAGGAACATACTGGCTAGGATCCTAGCTCAGATTTATTCAGCGGGCAATCCACAGTTTCTGGACACAGCCGAGACTGTCAGTACTGAGGGAATGCTGCACTGTGGGGGGTAGATGTATATACTCTAGGATTTGAGCTCCACAATCCAGGCCGACATTCCCTCCCGGTGCCAGTACTGAGGGAGTGCTGCACTGTCGGGGGTAGATGTATATACTCTAGGATTTGAGCTCCACAGTCCAGGCTGACACTCCCCCTGGTGCCAGTACTGAGGGAGTGCTGCACTGTCAGGGGTAGATGTATATACTCTAGGATTTGAGCTCCGTAATCCAGGCTGACACTCCCCCCGGTGCCAGTACTGAGGGAGTGCTGCACTGTCGGGGGTAAATGTATATACTCTAGGATTTGAGCTCCACAATCCAGGCTGACACTCCCCCCGGTGCCAGTACTGAGGGAGTGCTGCACTGTTGGAGGTTTCTAATGGGATGAGGGTTGTACTGACTTTCAGGCACTATTGGTAGAGTGGCTGGTGGGATGAATGGGTAAGGGTGCTGGGGTTTGAAGTTCTCCCCAATGTCCTGAGGCTCAAAATCTGTCCCTAAGCAGAAAAAATAAGTTATTTTGGCACTTGTTGACTCATGGCTGTGGGATCATGCTCTGCTTTAATGTGGGTGCTCCCCATTGCGACGTGACCAGGCTTTGACCAAGGTTATGAATGTGTTTGAGTGGCTGTGCTGCTGCTTCACAATGTCGTGGATAGTTGAAGAATGTCCCTGCCTTTTAGCTAGACCAGGTTTGGGGAGGTGGGCTCTGCAGGGAACCCCTTGCTGGGGTGCTTTCAGTTTCAGAAAGTGGTGCCTTTGCCTCCCAACCCCAGCTGCTCACAAGAACATCTCATTTCACAAAGGCTTTTATATTAATTGAAAGAGGAATTCGCAGGCCAAAATCATTGCAGTCAAGACCTCATAACCAAGGCGCCTCGACAGGTTGGCGTCCAGTGGACCAAAAGAGATCCACACTGATGCAAGAGGAAGGCAATCGCCTGGTCGCAAAGGCTTTATATTCTGTAAAAGAGGCACGCAAATGGAGAAATGGTGATAGTCGAGATCCCGAGACCAAGGAACTCACTGGGGCAAGAAGACACCACTGTCCCACAAGGAGTTTGACCACCTGGTTGATGTTGAGGTTGCACAGGTTTTCATATTGAGTTACACAAATAACGCAGAAGCGGCAGCAATAATGGTCGAGATCCCGTGACCAAGGCGCCTCAGCTTGTTGGATTTCCAAGTGGGGTGGTCACCATTGCTCCACGAGCAAGTCGATCATCCGGTTGATGTTGAGGTCGGGGGCGTCAAGGAACTCAGCAGGGAAGCCCCCTGGGGAGGCCTCGGGCAGGGGGTCCATCCAGTCGGCAGGGTCAAAGGCCACTGGACTCAGCTCGCCTGTGCCAGGGCCACCCAGGGGCGGTGAGAGAGGCCCTGGGAGTGCGGAGACCTCCTCAAAAACATCGTAGGGGGGCAGCCCCGCCAGGAGCTCGCCGGTTGGCAAGGCCCCCTCTTCCTGAGTGGCTGGCCCTGCCTCCGCCTTCTCCCCGACTTCCTTCAGGTAGTCTGACGAAGTCCCCAGGCTGTCCGAGGGAGATTCCGGGAAGCACTGCTCCATACTCGGAGAGGAGTCTGAGACACAGAAAGAGGGGAGATTGATCAGTATCTCCTCCACAAACTTTCCTAATCCCTTAGTCCTGTTCCTCCCACAGCCCTGTCTAAACCCTATCTCTAACCCAGCCTCCCAAAAGGGAGACTCTAGCCCTCAGATTACAGGTTCCTCCCCAACCCCATCACGAGATTTATAATACAGAAGAAAGTAGTACCTGAGCTCAACAAGTGTTCCTCCAGGATGTCTTCAATTGACTGATTCTGGGAGAGCTGCAATTGAAGACATGGGAAATGGTGAGGCACTGGGACACAACAGCCTCCTGACTGCTGCAATACAAATTGCTATTTAAACATCACGCTGCAATTACTCCTCCCACCAATCTGTCACTCCGATTTCAGCTCACTCTCTCTCCCTCTCGCTGCCCCTCTCTCTCTGTCTCGCTCTCTTGCTCACACTCTGTCTCTCTCGCTGTTTCTCTGTCTCTCTCGTCTCGCTCTCTTGCTCATGCTCTCTCTCTCTCGCTCACGCTCTCTGTCTTCTCTCTCTCGCTCTCACTGTCTGTTTCTCGTTCTCGCTATCTGTCTCTCTCATTTTCGGTCTGTCTGTCTCTCCCTCTGTCTCACGATCTGTCTCTCTCCCCCTTTCACTGTCTGTCTCTCTCTTGCTGTCTCTCTCTCTCTCACTGTCTGTCTCTCTCTCTCTCACTGTCCAATGTCTCTCTCTCTCTCTCCCCCTTTCACTGTCTGTCTCTCTCTTACTGTCTCTTTCTCTCTCACTATCTGTCTCTTTCTCTCTCTCATGTCTGTTGCTCTCTCTCACTGTCCGTTTCTCTCTCTCTCTCTCACTGTCCGTCTGTCTCTCTCACTGTCTCTCTCTCTCTGTCTGTCTCTCTCTCACTGTCTGTCTGTCTGACTCCCTCTGTGAATCCTTGAATCTAAAGCCCAATCCCTCCTCTCCCCAGTTACTGGGTTGTCAGACCGGACAGTTACTGCCTCTCAGTTCCCCCTCTCTTGAATCCGTGTGCTTACCTCGGCACTCTTTATCGCTTCTGTCAGCTCCTCCTCTAGAGACTGGAAACCCCCTGAGTCGGAGGTGCTGAGCGCCTCGAGTGAGTCATATACTCCCGCACCTGACCCCAGAGAGTCGCAGAGGTAAACCTGCGAAAGAGAGGGAGGATGATTGAAGGTGAGGAAGAATTTCCATTTCCTTGTCACCTGTCCTCCCACCAGCCTCAGAACATCACAACGCCTCACAGCCAATCAGCAACTTCTTCAGGTCTGAGCTCACTGTTGGAACATCAGGAACACACACAGCAAGATCCCACACACAACATCCACCATAATGACCCAAATCACTGCTTTCTACAGTGACACTAGTTCAGGGAAAAACGTTGGGCTTCAGGACACCGGGGGAATCTCCTGCTTCCCTCACACTCCCTCAGCACTGACCCTTCGACAGTGCGGCGCTCCCTCAGCACTGACCCTCCGACAGTGCGGCGCAGCCTCAGCACTGACCCTCTGACAGTGCGGCACTCCCTCAGCACTGACCCTCTGACAGTGCGGCACTCCCTCAGCACTGACCCTCTGACAGTGCGGCACTCCCTCAGCACTGACCCTCTGACAGTGCGGCACTCCCTCAGCACTGACCCTTCGACAGTGCGGCGCTCCCTCAGCACTGACCCTCCGACAGTGCGGCGCAGCCTCAGCACTGACCCTCTGACAGTGCGGCACTCCCTCAGCACTGACCCTCTGACAGTGCGGCACTCCCTCAGCACTGACCCTCTGACAGTGCGGCACTCCCTCAGTACTGCACCGGGTTGGGGTGTGGGGGCCACACACACGCCTTTTTAAGTCTGAATGAGAAGGCTAGCCACAATGCCACAGCTGATAGATCTGTGTGGGTGTGAACTGGTGGAACATTGTGTTCCACAATTATGGTTATGACTAAGAACATGGAGAAGAGATACGTAGAGAGGGATAAAGAGGGATAGAGAGAGAGAACGAGAAAGAGAGCGAGAAGGAGAGAGCAAGAAGGTGAGAGAGAGAGCCAGGGGGAGGGAGAGAGAGCCGGAGGGTGGGGGGGGGGGGGGGGGGGGGGGCGGGGGGAGCGTGGAGGGAGAGCCGGGGGGAGGGAGCGAGAGCCGGGGGGAGGGAGCGAGAGCCGGGGGGAGGGAGACGGGGAGAGAGAGACGGGGAGAGAGAGAGAGACAGGAAGAGATAGAAAGAGAGACGGGGAGAGAGAGAGAGGGGGAGGGAGAGAGAGAGAGAGAGGGATGGTCGGAGAAAGAGAGAGAGGGATAGAGAGAGAGAGACAAAAAGAGGAAGACACAGAGAGAGACACACACAAACAAGAGAGAGAAAGACACACACAACAGAGAGAGACACACACACACAGACACAGAGAGAGAGACACAGAAAGAGAGGGACACACACACACACACACACAGACAGGGAGATACAGAGAGAGACAGAGAGAGAGATATACAGAGAGAGTGAGAGACAGAGAGAGGAGGGATGGGGAGAGAGGGAGAACATAAGAAACATAAGAACATAAGAAATAGGAGCAGGAGTAGGCCATCTAGCCCTTCGAGCCTGCCCCGCCATTCAATAAGATCATGGCTGATCTGTCGCTGCTCAGTTCCACTTTCCCGCTTTCTCCCCATAACCCTTAATCCCCTCTCTTATCAAAAACCCATCAACCCGCGTCTTAAAAATATTTAGCAAGGCAGCCTCCACCACTTCAACGGGCAGAGAATTCCAGAGATTCACCACCCTTTGAGTGAAGAAGTTCCTCCTCAACTCCGTTCTAAACTGCCCCCCTTTTATCTTGAGGCTGTGCCCCCTAGTCCTACTGTCTTTTTTGTGCGGGAAGAGTCTCTCCACCTCTATCCTGTCCATCCCATTCATCATCTTATACGTCTCAATGAGATCTCCCCTCATTCTTCTAAACTCTAACGAGTACAAGCCCAGTTTATTCAGCCTCTCCTCATAGCTCAATCCCCTCAACTCCGGTATCAGCCTAGTAAACCTCCTCTGCACTCCCTCCAGGGCCAAAATATCCTTGCGCAGGTGCAGCGCCCAAAACTGCACACAGTACTCCAGCTGCGGCCTCACCAATGCCCTATACAGCTGCAGCAAGACCTCCCTACTTTTATATTCAATCCCCCTCGCTATGAAGGCCAGCATCCCATTAGCCTTCCTGACCACCTGCTGCACCTGCAAGCTGGGTTTTTGCGAGAGAGAGGGAGGGACGGAGAGAGAGAGAGGGAGGGATGGAGAGAGAGAGGGAGGGACGGAGAGAGAGAGGGAGGGACGGAGAGAGAGAGGGAGGGACGGAGAGAGAGAGGGAGGGACAGAGAGAGAGAGGGAGGGACAGAGAGAGAGAGGGAGGGACAGAGAGAGAGAGGGAGGGACAGAGAGAGAGAGAGAGAGGGAGGGACGGCAAGAGAGAGAGGGGACGGACAGGGAGTCAGAGATAGGGACAGAGGGAGAGAAGGGGATTGGGCTGAGTGAGAGCGAGTGATGGAGACAGAGAAAGAGACAGATAGAGAGGAAGTGACAGTGAGGGACAGAGATGAAGAAAGGGACAGAGAGAGTGAGGAGCAAAGAGAGAGAGAGAAAGGGGCAGAGATAGAGGGAGAGAGAGGGGCAGAGAGAGATAGAGGGGGCTGAGAGAGGGAGCTGAAAGAGAGGGAGGGGCGTGAGTGAGAGAGAGAGAGAGAGAGAGGGCAGGCAGAGAGAGACAGGCAAACAGAGACAGAGGGGACAGTGTAGGAGAGAAGTTGAACAACTCACCTCGCTGTCAAAGTTCTCATCAGAACTGGACTCTTTCTTTGCCTCAACCTCGGTATCCTCGAGAGTAAAGAAAGACTGAAGGCTGGAGGGAGAGTAAGGAAAATCCAACTCAACTGCCCGGGGAACGAGGAGACCGGAATAGCCTCCGTCCTGAGGGGGCAGCAGAAAGAGCAAGAGACATCTCAGTATCAGCAACTACACTGGGCACACTTCATCCCACAACACAAAACTGAGTCCCCTCCCTCCCTCAGTCTCCAATCAGTCAAAAACCATCCCACAGACTTCATACAGAGTAAAGCTCCCTCTACACTGTCCCCATCAAACACTCCCAGGACAGGTACAGCACGGGGTTAGATACAGAGTAAAGCTCCCTCTACACTGTCCCCCATCAAACACTCCCAGGACAGGTACAGCACGGGGTTAGATACAGAGTAAAGCTCCCTCTACACTGTCCCCCCCATCAAACACTCCCAGGACAGGTACAGCACGGGGTTAGATACAGAGTAAAGCTCCCTCTACACTGTCCCCCATCAAACACTCCCAGGACAGGTACAGCACGGGGTTAGATACAGAGTAAAGCTCCCTCTACACTGTCCCCCCATCAAACACTCCCAGGACAGGTACAGCACGGGGTTAGATACAGAGTAAAGCTCCCTCTACACTGTCCCCCATCAAACACTCCCAGGACAGGTACAGCACGGAGGTTAGATACAGAGTAAAGCTCCCTCTACACTGTCCCCATCAAACACTCCCAGGACAGGTACAGCACGGTGTTAGATACAGAGTAAAGCTCCCTCTACACTGTCCCCATCAAACAATCCCAGGACAGGTAAAGCACTGGGTTAGATACAGAGTAAAGCTCCCTCTACACTGTCCCCATCAAACACTCCCAGGACAGGGACAGCACGGGGTTAGATACAGAGTAAAGCTCCCTCTACACTGTCCCCCCATCAAACACTCCCAGGACAGGGACAGCACGGGGTTAGATACAGAGTGGGAGGGGGCAAGCAGGTTCCAGAGGAACCTCAATTTGAGGCTGCAAGTTGACAGGTGTGGGGGTGGGTGTGGAGGCTCAAAGCATGGAGGTTCTGCCCCTTGACAGAGGGCAACATTCCCCAGTCATTGATTGGAAGGAGAGGGAGAGGCTTGGCTCACTCAGCATGGAGATTGGAGGGGAGGGAGCGAGGCAGCAGCGAGGGGAGGGAGCGAGGCAGCAGCGAGGGGAGGGAGCGAGGCAGCAGCGAGGGGAGGGAGCGAGGCAGCAGCGAGGGGAGGGAGCGAGGGGAGGGTGTGAGGTTCCCAGAATGTTTGTCTTACTCCCAGATGGATCGGAAGATTGCTGCCAATGTGCAACTCCAGAGGGCGAGGCTGGCTACTGTTTTTGCTGTTCTCTGTGGCCCCCTCGAGGGGGCTGGGGTGAGGGTAGGAGTCGCCGGAGGGTGAGAGTGGAAGGACCTCTCTGAGTGAGGAGGGAGCTGCATCTGTGCTGCCCTGCTGCTGCTGGTGTCTCTTGCGCTGTTCCAGCTCTTCGCGAAGTCCCTCGGCCTGGCGTTGCTCCTGCTGCAGCCTCCAGGTCAGCCTCTCGATCACACGTTCCTTCTCCACCAGCGAGACGTCCTCCACATTGGTCTCCCGGCTTTCAAAGGCAGGGGGCTGAGGCGGGGCAGTCACATGGGGATTGAAGATCTGATAGGGCTTGAGGCGCTCGAGAAGGGCGGGCTTAGTGCCCGACACGGGCAGACCCCTTTTCCGCAACTGTTGTCTCAGCTCCGACACCTGCAGGGAGAAGGGCAACAGAGTCAATGAACCCAAACCCTTCCCCGTCCACTCCCACTGTACACAATCCCAATGGACCCAAACCCCTTCCGTTCACTCCCACTGTACACAAGCCCAATCCCCTTCCCGTTCACTCCCACTGCACACAATCCCAATCCCAATCCCCTTCCCATTCACTCCCACTGCACACAATCCCAATCCCCTTCCCATTCACTCCCACTGAACACAATCCCAATCCCCTTCCCATTCACTCCCACTGTACACAATCCCAATGGATCCAAACCCCTTCCCGTTCAGTCCCGCTGTACACAATCCCAATGGACCCACACCCCTTCCCATTCACTCCCACTGCACACAATCCCAATCCCCTTCCTGTTCACTCCCACTGCACACAATCCCAATGGACCCAAACCCCTTCCCGTTCACTCCCATTGTACACAATCCCAATGGATCCAAACCCCTTCCTGTTCACTCCCGCTGTACACAATCCCAATGGACCCAAACCCCTTCCCATTCACTCCCGCTGTACACAATCCCAATGGACCCAAACCCCTTCCCGTTCACTCCCGCTGTACACAATCCCAATGGACCCAAACCCCTTCCCGTTCACTCTCTCTGTACACAATCCCAATGGACCCAAACCCCTTCCCGTTCACACCCGCTGTACACAATCCCAATGGACCCAAACCCCTTCCCGTTCACTCCCGCTGTACACAATCCCAATGGACCCAAACCCCTTCCCATTCACTCCCGCTGTACACAATCCCAATGGACCCAAACCCCTTCCCGTTCACTCCCACTGTACACAAGCCCAATGGACCCAAACCCCTTCTGTTCACTGCTGCTGTACACAACTCCAAAGGACCCAGATTGTTCAGGAATTCAGAGGATTACAGAACACATTTCCCACCGTCAGATCATCCAGATTAGCGGGGAGCAGTTCTGGTTTGACACATGGTGCGCTGGGCACTCGCTGGCAGCTCTTGGTCAATGGTGACAAGGGGATGCAGGGCACCTGAGTGGGCACTGTATTGGCGAATCCGATGATCTGCTCAGGTGGTATCCTGTGGGGGAAAGGCATAAAAGGAATGGTCAGGCTCGAGACATGGAGCAGGAGGTTGGGCATGTAGGGCAAGAAGTTTACTGCTTCTGAAGTCCATGGCAACACATGCCTTGCCAAGCGGGCTTCAGAGTCATGTGTTCCACACCACCAGACTGCTGCTCTCCCTCAATACCAGCACCCAGGGAGTTGGGGGGGGGGGGGGGGACCGGGGTGGGGGGTGGTGGTGTCGGCCTGGATTATGGAGCTCAAATCCTAGAGTATATACATCTACCCCCGACAGTGCAGCACTCCCTCAGTACTGGCACCGGGGGGAGTGTCGGTCTGGATTATGGAGCTCAAATCCTAGAGTATATACATCTACCCCCGACAGTGCAGCACTCCCTCAGTACTGGCACCGGGGGGGAGTGTCGGCCTGGATTATGGAGCTCAAATCCTCGAGTATATACATCTATCCCCGACAGTGCAGCACTCCCTCAGTACTGGGATGATATCTGACCACACCACAGAGCTGTACTCACCCTGGGGCCCCAGGCTGAATGGGTTGGAAACTGAACGTCTGCTGCTGTTGGTTGAGAATCTGGAGCTGCAGGAATATTTGCTGTTGTTGCAGAAGCCTGGAGTAGGCCGCGTCCATGGGCACAGGGCTCTTCTCTGCCTTCTGATCAGGGGGGATGTACTGATGATATTTCAATTTCCGAACCTTTGGCTTGCTGTCCTTTGGTCGCTTCTGTCGCTGGACCTTACTTGCTCTCTGCTGGGTCAACGGTCAACAGCAGGTCACAGAGGTCACATCCACTATCCTCAACCCCACCCTCTCCCCATCTCCCTCAATCCCCCACCCTCTCCCCGTCTCTCTCCATCCCCCACCCTCTCCCCGTCTCCCTCAATCCCCCACCCTCTCCCCGTCTCCCTCAATCCCCCACCCTCTCCCCGTCTCCCTCAATCCCCCACCCTCTCCCCGTCTCCCTCCATCCCCCGCCCTCTCCCCGTCTCCCTCAATCCCCCACCCTCTCCCCGTCTCCCTCAATCCCCCACCCTCTCCCCGTCTCCCTCAATCCCCCACCCTCTCCCCGTCTCCCTCAATCCCCCACCCTCTCCCCGTCTCCCTCAATCCCCCACCCTCTCCCCGTCTCCCTCAATCCCCACCCTCTCCCCGTCTCCCTCAATCCCCACCCTCTCCCCGTCTCACTCAATCCCCACCCTCTCCCCATTTGCCTCACTCCCCCACCTATGAACCCACACCCCTGGCATCGGGTGTTTACCGTAACGGGTGGTACCATTGCTAGGATGGGCATTGTTTGCCCGCTGGTGTGCCCACTGTTGATGAGGGGATTTCCTGGATCTGGGATGCCTGCGATTGGCTCTGTTCCAGCCAATCCAGCTGAAGTCTGCAATTGGGAGATCAGAAACCAAGGTGAGCTGTGATAGGTCGACAGGTCGATCCCATTTCACAAGCACTGGCACTTTGATTAAAGGAGGGCATTGAGGAACCAAGATCGCCCTTCCAATCCCCCCCGCTCCTCTGGGACCCTGTGCCCCCCCTGGGCTGGGAGGGTCAGATCTTCTGAGGGTCAAGTGACAGGGTGAGTGTCGTTATCATCCTCTCTCAATGCTACTTGTGACACATCCGAAGTTTGCGATTAATATCTCTCACCCTCTGTCAATGAGGCACCTGCACCCGACTGAATCATTTCCTCCAACCCCTTCCCCACCCACTCCGAGATTTTCTGCTCTCCTCCATTCCCCCTCTCTCTCCCTCTCGTTCCCCGTCCCCGTCTCCCTCTGCTTCTCGTTCCCCGTCTCCCTCTGCCTCTCATCATGTCTCCCACTCTCTCCATCTCCCTCTCTCCATCTCTCTTTCTCTCCCTCTCTCATTCCCCATCTCTCGCTCTCTCTCCCAGTCTCCGTCTCTCTCTCTCTCTTTCCTCATCTCTCTTTCTCGTCTCTCTCTCTCTCCCCTTGACTCTCTCTCTCTCTTTCCTCATCTCTCTGTCTCTCTCTTTCCTCATCTCTCTCTCTTTCCTCGTCTCTCTCTCTCTCTTTCCTCGTCTCTCTCTCTCTCTTTCCTCGTCTCTCTCTCTCTCTTTCCTCGTCTCTCTCTCTCTTTCCTCGTCTCTCTCTCTCTTTCCTCGTCTCTCTCTCTCTCTTTCCTCGTCTCTCTCTCTCTCCTTCTCCTCGTCTCTCTCTCTCTCCTCCTCGTCTCTCTCTCTCTCTCTCCTCGTCTCTCTCTCTTTCCTCGTCTCTCTCTCTTTCCTCGTCTCTCTCTCTCTCTCTTTCCTCGTCTCTTTCTCTCTTTCCTCATCTCTCTCTCTCTTTCTCTTTCCTCATCTCTCTCTCTCTTTCTCTTTCCTCATCTCTTTCTCCTCATCTCTCTCTCTTTCTCTTTCCTCATCTCTCTCTCTTTCCTCATCCCTCTCTCTTTCTCCTCGTCTCTCTCTCTTTCTCCTCGTCTCTCTCTCTTTCTCCTCGTCTCTCTGTCTTTCCTCATCTCTCTCTCTCTCCCCTCGTCTCTCTCTCTCTCTTTTTGTCTCTCTCTTCCCACACCCCGTCTCTCTCCGTCACTCTCTCACTTTCTCTGTTAAGAAGCATCCCTCTTTGAGTGAGCTAGTGACTGCCAGTCGCGAACACCTCCTCAGACACACCTGAAAAGGGCCCAGCCTGGGCTGCTCGGTGTGCTGCGGCCTGGCTCCCGCTGCCCCCTGCAACTGGCGTTCTCCAGGCATCTCGGGTGATGCCGAATTGCTGCTGCTGCTGCTGTCCTCCTCGCCGGGGAAGGGGTCGGAATCTTCCGGAAGGCGGACGCAACCAACTGCAAGAAAGCAGGGGAAAGGTTTGGTGACCGGCAGCTCCGCAAGTCAGGGGCCAACATGGCTGCCAGGGGCCTTCTCTCCATCAATCTCTGGTCTTCTCCACTTGGTGGAGTCTGAGCCATCTGACACAGAGAGAGGCAGAGAGAGAAAGAGAGAGAACGACAGGGGGACAGAGAGAGAGCGACAAGGGGGCAGAGAGCCGGGGGGGGTGTGGCAGAAAGAGCGGGGGGTACAGAGAGAGTGGTGGGAGACAGAGAGAGCAGGGGGAAGCAGAGAGAGAGAGAGGGGGCAGAGAGAGCGGGGAGGCGGGGCAGGAAGAGCGGGGGAAACAGAGCGGAGGGGAGGGGGGGACAGAGCGGAGAGGAGGGGGGGACAGAGCGGAGGGGAGGGGGGGACAGAGAGAGTGGGGGGGCAGAGAGAACAGAGGGGCAGGGAGAGAAGGGGAGGCAGAGAGAGAGGAGGCCACACAAAGCGAGGGTGAGAGAGGGGGGGGGGGGGAGGGGGGGGGCGGGGAGAGAGGGGGGGGGGGGGGGGGGGCGGGGAGAGGGGGGGCGGGAGAGGGGGGGGCGGGAGGGGGGCGGGGAGGGGGGCGGGGGAGAGAGGGGGGGCGGGGAGAGGGGGGGCGGGAGAGAGAGGGGGGCGGGGAGAGGGGGTCGGGGAGAGAGGGGGCGGGGAGAGAGGGGGGCGGGGGAGAGAGGGGGGCGGGGAGAGAGAGAGAGGCGGGGAGAGAGAGAGCGGAGCAGTGAGAGAGACAGGGTGGCGGGGGGGCACAGAGAGAGAGAGAGAGAGGGCACAGAGAGAGGGGGCAAGAGTGGGAGGGGGATGCAGAGAGAGAGGGAGGGCGGGCAGTGAGAGAGAGGAGGGCAGAGAGATCGAGTATGAAAGTCGGGAAGTCTCGCTACAACTGCTCGGGGCACTGGTGTTTCTGCAGCTGGAGTACTGCGCAGAGTTTTGGTCTCCTTACTGAGAGAGGGATGGACTGGCACTAGAGGCAGTTCAGAGAAGGTTCACTGGGGTGAGGGGAGTTTATTTAACGGGGAAAGGTTTGAGCAGATTGGGCCTGTATGAAGGAATGAATTTTTTACACCTCTATCAAATCACCCCTCAGCCTTCTGTGTTCCAAGGAAAATAACCCCAACCTATCCAATCTCTTCTTGTTGTGTCATGTGAGTGTATCTTTAAGAAAGTTTATTTTCAAATCATGCAGCTTACAGCTGCAGCGATGTCATTGAGGTGGAGCTATGCTGTGACAGTCAGCTGATAGGGTTTCAGTTTCGTGTGTGGCACTCAGGTAATAGGGGTTATTCCCTTTGGGCTTGCAGTTCAATTTTTGGCAGCAGTTTAGCAGCAATCTGAGAAGCAGTCTCTCTCCCTCTCTCTCCCTGTTCTTCTCTTTGGTTCTGAAACTATTATCAGTTAGCTGAAGGAGAGGCTTCCTGCCACCCTGTGCTAAAGAAGCTGTGTTTTGGGAAACAGATTCCACTACAACCACTTCTGAGATTCTTCACAAGGGAGTTTCAGCACTCAACCCAGGAGGCTGGATTCCTGTAACCAGTTGTGTTACCCTATGCTGTATTGTCTTTATTTGGAGGGTTTTGCGTATTGGATGTTGATTTTGGTTGGAACACATTAGAGATATTTCCTTAAGAGTTACACATTATCGTGGCTGTTGTGTTTCTTGTTTGTAATTGTTAAAAGTTCTTGCTAAGTGTCTTACTATACACGTCAACAATATTCTTAATTAAACTTTGTTTGATAAAAGCTCCTTGTGGGTCAGTTGGATCAGACCTGGAGTGAAACCTCTCTTGCTCATCCTAGCTCAATTCAGTGGAAAACATTCCAGGTCAGCCAAGCTTCATAGAAGAGGCTGACCTGAATTGTAATGATAGCTACACTTTTCTAGCCCTAGCAACATTTTTGTGAACCACCTCTGCACTCTCTCTCCCTCCAGAGCAATTCCATCCTTCCTGTAATTTGGTGGCCAGAGCTTCACACAACACTCCTCACCGGTGTTTGATACAATTCCAACACTGTATCCTTATTTCTATATTCTATATCTCTGCCAATGAAGGAGAGCATTCTGTCTGCCTTCTTTACAATCTTGTCCACTTGAACCTTTAGGGACCTGTGTACTTGTGCGCCAAGATCTCTCACTTCATCTTCCCTCTTAGTATATCCCATTTACTGTGTATTCCTGCTAACTGTTTGACCTCCTTAAATGCAAAGCTTCACACTCCTCTACGTTAAAATCCATCTGCCACTTTACCGCCCACTCCACCAACTCATCAATATCATTTTGGAGATTGCAGCTATCCTCTTTACTATCTACAACTCAGCCAGTCTTTGTGTCATTTGCAAATTTACCAATCATGCCCCCCCACACATTCATGTCCAAATCTTTATGATATAACACAAACCCATTGGAATTTAGAAGAATGAGAATCAATCTTATTATTCTGAGGATGCTGAGAGGATGTTTCCACTCTTTGTGTGTGTGGGAATTTACAACGAGATGGGACATAGTTTCGGAATAAGGTGCTCTCTCTCTCATTGAAGACATAAGGGAGGAGGAATTTCTTCTCTCTGGGGTGGGGCGGGCGGGGAGGGGGATGTTGGTCAGTATGCGGAATCCCCCCCACCCCCACCCGGACAGCACTGGGGGCTAAGCTCATTGAATATATTCAAGGCCAAGTAAGAGAGACTTCTGATCCACAAGAAGGACTGGGGGAGGGGGGGAGAAGATGAAGGGGGAGGGGGATGAGGGAGACAAGGGGGATGAAGGGCAAGAGTGGGGAAGAGGGGAGGAGGGGGACAAGGGGGGGGACGAGGAGGGAGGGGAAGGAGGGAGGGGGAGGAGGGTGAGAGGAGAGGGACGAGGGTGGAGGGGACGAGAGTGAGGGGGGACGAGGGTGAGGGGACGAGGGGGAGAGGGGGACGAGGGGGGAGAGGGGGACGAGGGTGAGGGGACGAGGGGGAGAGGGGGACGAGGGTGAGGGGACGAGGGAGAGAGGGGGACGAGGGTGAGGGGACGAGGGAGAGAGGGGACGAGGGTGAAGGGGAGAGGGGGACGAGGGTGAGGGGGAGGGGGGGACGAGGGTGAGGGGGAGAGGGGGACGAGGGGTGAGGGAGAGGGGGACGAGGGTGAGGGGGAGAGGGGGACGAGGGTGAGGGGAGAGGGGGACGAGGGTGGGGGGAGGGGGGACGAGAGTGAGGGGGAGGGGGGACGAGGGTGAGGGGGAGAGGGGGACAAGGGTAAGAGGGGAGGAGGATGAGGGTGAATGGGAGGGGACGAGGGTGAATGGGAGGGGACGAGGGTGAAGGGGAGAGGGCTGGGGGGAGGGGGATGAAGGAGAGGGAGGAGGAGGATGAGGGGAGGGGGCGAGGATGAGGGGAGGGGGCAAGGGTGAGGGGGATGAGGATGAGGGGGACGAGGATGAGGGGGACGAGGGGCTGGGGAATGGGGGTGGAGGGGGAAGAGGGGAAGAAGAAGGGGCAAGGGGGAGGGAGGATGAGCTGAGGGGGAGGGAGCAGGGCTGAAGGGAGGGGGCCGAGGCTGAGGGGGGAGGAGTGACAGAGGGGAAATTGGAGAGTTGAGACCACAATCAGATCAGCCATGATGGTGTCAGATGAAAGGAGGCGAGTGGCAGATTCTTCCATCTGAGAGCTGGTTTATAGGTGAGGATGGGGCCTCAGCCTTGCTGCCCCTCACCCTCGTCCCCCTCACCCTCATCCCCCTCTCCCCTCACCTACCTTTCAGCGTCTGCTTGACGCCTGAGTTTAGAGGAAGAATATTCTTCTCCAGAAGATCGAGCGGTCCGGGACGATGAAGAATTTTCTCACTGAGGTCATCAGCAAGCCGAGCCTTCTTCTGCCTCATCTGTGCTGGGCTGGCAGCAGCATCTAGAAAAAGGGAAAACAGGGGGAGTCATAAAGCAGGCCTGACAACTACAGCACGGGGTTAGATACAGAGTAAAGCTCCCTCTACACTGTCCCCATCAAACACTCCCAGGACAGGTACAGCACGGGGTTAGATACAGAGTAAAGCTCCTCTACACTGTCCCCATCAAACACTCCCAGGACAGGTACAGCACGGGGTTAGATACAGAGTAAAGCTCCCTCTACACTGTCCCCATCAAACACTCCCAGGACAGGTACAGCACGGGGTTAGATACAGAGTAAAGATCCCTCTACACTGTTCCCCATCAAACACTCCCAGGACAGGTACAGCACGGGGTTAGATACAGAGTAAAGATCCCTCTACACTGTTCCCCATCAAACACTCCCAGGACAGGTACAGCACGGGGTTAGATACAGAGTAAAGCTCCCTCTACACTGTCCCCATCAAACACTCCCAGGACAGGTACAGCACGGGGTTAGATACAGAGTAAAGCTCCCTCTACACTGTCCCCATCAAACACTCCCAGGACAGGTACAGCACGGGGTTAGATACAGAGTAAAGCTCCCTCTACACTGTCCCCATCAAACACTCCCCAGGACAGGTACAGCACGGGGTTAGATACAGAGTAAAGCTCCCTCTACACTGTCCCCATCAAACACTCCCAGGACAGGTACAGCATGGGGTTAGATACAGAGTAAAGCTCCCTCTACACTGTCCCCCATCAAACACTCCCAGGACAGGTACAGCACGGGGTTAGATACAGAGTAAAGCTCCCTCTACACTGTCCCCATCAAACACTCATGATGTAGAGATACTGGCGTTGGACTGGAGTAAACACAGTAAGAAGTCTCACAACACCAGGTTTAAGTCCGACCAATTTATTTGATAGTAAACTCACAAGCTTTCGGGGTTAGTCCCTTCGTCAGGTGAATGGAGAGTTCTGGCCTCAGACAGAGCAAAAAACAGCACAGACAGTTTACAGATTACTGATTAGAATGCGAGTCTTTACAACTATCCTGCTATTCAAGTCTTAAAGATGCTGACAATGTGAGTGGCAGGGGCACTGATCACAGGTTAAAGAGATGTGTATTGTCTCCAGACAGTACAGTAAGTGAGGTTTTGCAAACCCAGGCAAGTCTACACTGTCCCCATCAAACACAGTAAGAAGTCTGACAACTTAAACCTGGTGTTGTCAGACTTCTTACTGTGTTTACCCCAGTCCAACACTGGCATCTCCACATCATGTCCATCAAACACTCCCAGGACAGGTACAGCACGGGGTTAGATACAGAGTAAAGCTCCTGCTACACTGTCCCCATCAAACACTCCCAGGACAGGTACAGCAGGGAGCTACATACAGAGTAAACCTCGATCTACATTGACTCAAGCAAAGCAGGAGGTTACTGAGATAGGGATCGTGGGGAGTGAGGGAGGGATTTGAAAATGGGGATCTGAGATAGATATTTATATTCTAGGATTTGTGCTCCATAAGAAGAATGAGGGGAGATTTGATCGAGGTGTTTAAGATTATGATGGGTATAGGTAGAGTGAATGCAAGCAGGCTTTTTCCACTGAGGCTAGGGAAGGAAAAAACCAGGGGGCATGGGTTAAGGGTGAAAGGAGAAAAGTTTAAAGGGAATATTAGAGGGGGCTTCTTCACACAGAGAGTGGTGGGAGTGTGGAATGAGCTGCCGGATAAATGCGGGCTCACTTTTAACATTTAAGAAAGACTTGGACAGTTACATGGATGAGAGGGGTGTGGAGGGATATGGTTCAAGTGCAGGTCAGTGGGACTGGGCAAAAAATGGTTCGGCACAGACAAGAAGGGCCAAAAGGCCTGTTTCTGAGCTGTAAATTTTCTATGGTTCTTTCTATAATCTGGGCCAACACTCCCCCCCGGTGCCAGGACTGAGGGAGTGCTGCACTGTATGGGGTAGATGTATATACTCTAGGATTTAACTCCATAGTCCAGGCCAACACTCCCCCCCGGCGCCAGTACTGAGGGAGTGCTGCACTGTATGGGGTAGATGTATATACTCTAGGATTTAACTCCATAGTCCAGGCCAACACTCCCCCCCGGCGCCAGTACTGAGGGAGTGCTGCACTGTGGGGGGTAGATGTATATACTCTAGGATTTAACTCCATAATCCAGGCTGACACTCCCCCCCCGGTGCCAGTATTGAGGGAGTGCTGCACTGTCGGGGGTAGATAAGAACATAAGAAATAGGAGCAGGAGTAGGCCATCTAGCCCCTCGAGCCTGCCCCACCATTCAAAAAGATCATGGCTGATCTGTCGTGTCTCAGTTCCACCTTCCCGCCCTCTCCCCATAACCCTTAATCCCCTTGCCTATCAAAAACCTATCAACCCACGTCTTAAATATATTTAGCGAGGCAGCCTCCACCACTTCAACGGGCAGAGAATTCCAGAGATTCACCACCCTTTGAGTGAAGAAGTTCCTCCTCAACTCCGTTCTAAACCGCCCCCCCTTTATCTTGAGGCTGTGCCCCCTAGTCCTACTGTCCTTTCTGAGCGGGAAGAGCCTCTCCACCTCTATCCTATACATCCCATTCATCATCTTATATGTCTCAATGAGATCTCCCCTCATTCTTCTAAACTCTAACGGTACAAGCCTAGTTTAGAACGGTTTAGAACGGAGTTGAGGAGGAACTTCTTCACTCAAAGGGTGGTGAATCTCTGGAATTCTCTGCCCGTTGAAGTGGTGGAGGCTGCCTCGCTAAATATTTTTAAGAAGCGGGTTGATGGGTTCTTGATAAGAGAGGGGATTAAGGGTTATGGGGAGAGGGCGGGAAAGTGGAACTGAGCCACGACAGATCAGCCATGATCTTATTGAATGGCGGGGCAGGCTCGAAGGGCTAGGTGGCCTACTCCTGCTCCTATTTCTTATGTTCTTATGTTCTTAGTTTATTCAGCCTCTCCTCATAGTTCAACCCCCTCAACTCCGGTATCAGCCTAGTAAACCTCCTCTGCACTCCCTCCAAGGCCAAAATATCCTTGCGTAAGTGCGGCGACCAAAACTGCACACAGTACTCCAGCTGCAGCCTCACCAGTGCCCTGTACAGTTGCAGCAAGACCTCCCTACTTTTATATTCAATCCCCCTCGCTATGAAGGCCAGCATCCCATTCGCCTTCCTGACCACCAGCTGCACCTGCAGGCAGGGTTTTTGCGACTCATGCACAAGGACCCCGAGGTCCCTCTGCACCGTTGCATGCTGCAGTTTTTCGCCATGTAAGTAATAGTCCTTCCTACCATTATTCCTACCAAAGTGGACCACCTCACACTTGCCAACATTAAATTCCATTTGCCAGTTCCTGGCCCATTCGCCCAGCCTATCTAGATCCTTCTGCAGACTCTCCACACCCTCCGCACAATTTGTATATGTATATACTCTAGGATTTTACTCCATAATCCAGGCCAACACTCCCCCGGTGCCATACTGAGGGAGTGCTGCACTGTCGGGGGTAGATGTATATACTCTAGGATTTGAGCTCCATAATCCAGGCTGACACTCCCCCTGGTGCCAGTACTGAGGGAGTGCTGCACTGTCTGAGGGTGTGGGACATGGGTGCGATGGGCGGGGGTGCGATTTGGGGGTGGCTGTTTACAGGGTTGCATGACCTCTCCCACACTTGGCAGTGTGTGTGAGGGTGGACTTACCGTGTGAAATATTCATCTGCACTAATTCGGATTCCTCCAGCCTGTTCTGCATCTTGTGTTTGAGGAAATCTTCGCTCTGTTAACAGGGCAAAGCGACACTTTAACTTCCAACATGTTCATCTCATTTGCACTCCAAACCAAGGGACTCAAACTCACCCTCCCTCACTATCCAAATGAGGGACTCACTCTTACCCTCCCTC
>NW_027650660.1:30000-53676 GCF_965287045.1 Carcharhinus amblyrhynchos
GTGAACTACCCAGCCTTCAGGAGAACCACAACACCACACAACCCTGCCACAGCAACCTCTGCAAGACATGCTGGTTCATCGACATGGACGCCATCATCTCACGTGAGAACACCATCCATCAGTTACACAGCACATACTCTTGCAACTCGGCTAACGTTGTCTACCTGATATGCTGCAGGAAAGGATGTCCTGAAGCATGGTACATTGGGGAGACCGTGCAGACGCTACAGCAACAGAAGAATGAACACCGCTTGACAATCACCAGGAAAGACTGTTCCCTTCCTGTTGGCAAACACTTCAGCAGTCACGGGCATTCAGCCTCTGATCTTCGGGTAAACATTCTCCAAGGCGGCCTTCACAACATATGACAACGCAGAGTCGCTGAGCAGAGACTGATAGCCCAGTTCCGCACACATGAGGACGGCCTCAACCGGGATCTTGGGTTCATGTCACACTATCTGTAACCCCCATGACTTGCCTGAACTTACTGCCCTGTCTGGAGATAATACACATCTCTTTAACCTGTGCTTAATGCTGTCTCCACTCACATTGTTTGCACCTTTAAGAATTGATTAGCTGTAAAGAGTCGCATTCTAATCAGTAATCTGTAAACTGTCTGTGCCTTTATACGCCCTGTTTCTGATCAGAACTCTCCACTCACCTGACGAAGAAACTGCATTCTGAAAGCTAGTGGCGTTTACTACCAAATAAACCTGTTGGACTTAAACCTGGTGTCGTGAGACTTCTTACTGTGTTTACCCCAGTCCAACACCGGCATCTCCACATCGTGTTTGATGGGGACAGTTTAGAGGAAGCTTTACTCTGTATCTAACCCCGTGCTGTACCTGTCCTGGGAGTGTTTGATGGGGACAGTGTAGAGGGAGCTTTACTCTGTATCTAACCCCGTGCTGTCCCTGTCCTGGGAGTGTTTGATGGGGACAGTGTAGAGGGAGCTTTACTCTGTATCTCACTCCGTGCTGTACCTGTCCTGGGAGTGTTTGATGGGGACAGTGTAGAGGGAGCTTTACTCTGTATCTAACCCCGTGCTGTACCTGTCCTGGGAGTGTTTGATGGGGACCGTGCAAAGTGAGCTTTATTCTGTATTTAACCCTGTTTGGCATGAAGCAGGCACTAGTAATGTTCCCCCAGCCTGATTTCTTACGTGGCATGATGCCCTGTTCAGCGAGCTGCTCCCGTGTCCGTCGATGTTGTAGTCTTAGCTGGAGAACTGTCGGGAGAAGAGAATGAGACACGCTCAGACTATAGGTTGGAATACCATTAACTTACATACTCCAGGCAAATACTCCCCCGGTGCCAGTACTGAGGGAGTGCTGCACTGTCGGGGGTAGATGTATATACTCCAGGATTTGAGCTCCATAATCCAGGCTGACACTCCCCCCGGTGCCAGTACTGAGGGAGCGCTGCACTGTCGGGGGTAGATGTATATACTCTAGGATTTGAGCTCCATAATCCAGGCTGACACTCCCCCCGGTGCCAGTACTGAGGGAGTGCTGCACTGTCGGGGGTAGATGTATATACTCTAGGATTTGAGCTCCATAATCCAGGCTGAGACTCCCCCCGGTGCCAGTACTGAGGGAGTGCTGCACTGTCGGGGGTAGATGTATATACTCTAGGATTTGAGCTCCATAATCCAGGCTGACACTCCCCCCGGTGCCAGTACTGAGGGAGTGCTGCACTGTCGGGGGTAGATGTATATACTCTAGGATTTGAGCTCCATAATGTGGACCCGCCCCCCACCGTTGAAGGAGCCTTGGTGAGTCACTGCAGTACATCCTGTAGATGGTACACAGGCTGTCACTGTTTGGGGAGTGAAACACAGATTCCCAACAGTGCATGTTATACAGACTGAGCTATCTCCTGCAGTCGATATTACGCACACTAGGAAATTTATTACACTGGATATTACACACACTGGGGAATCTATTACATTGGATATTACACACACTGGGGAATCTATTACATTGGATATTACACACACTGGAGAACCTATTGGATAATACATGCACACTGGGGAATGTATTACACTGGATATTACCTACACTGGGAATCTATTACACTTGATAATACATGCACACTGGGGCATCTATTACACTTGATATTACACACACTGGGAATTTATTACACTGGGTACAACACACACTGGGAATCTATTATACTTGACATTACACACACTGGGAATTTATTACACTTAAAATGACACATGCTGTGGAATCTGTTATACTGGACATTACACACACTGGGAATCTATCACACTGGCTGTTACATACACTGGGGCATCTATTACACTGGATAATACAGACACACTGGGGAAATCTATTTACACTGGATATTACACACACTGGGGAATCGATTACACTGGTGAATCTATTACACTGGTTATTGCATAATACACACACACTGGGGAATCTATTACAGTCGATATTACACACACTCGGGAAGCTATTACACTGGGTATTACACACACATGGGAAGCTATTACACTGGATATTACACACACTGGGGAATCTATTACACTGGATATTACACACACTGGGAATCTATTACACTAGATAATACACACACACTGGGGAAGCTATGATGCTTGATATTACACACACTGGGGATCTATTAGACTTAATATGACATGCTGTGGAATCTATTATACCTGACATTATACACACTGGGGATCTATTAGACTTAATATGACATGCTGTGGAATCTATTATACCTGACATTATACACACTGGGAATCTATTACATTGGACATTACACACACTGGGGAATCTATTACACTGGATATTACACACACATTGGGGAATCTATTACACTAGATATTACACACACAAGGGAATCTATTACACTGGATATTAGATGCACACTGGGTATCTATTACACTTAGTATTACAAACACTGGGGAATCTATAACACTGGAAATTACACACGTGGGAATCTATTACACTGGATATTACACACACTGGGGAATCAATTCCATTGCATAATACACACACACTGGGGGGTTTATTACAGTCGATATTACACACACTCAGGAATCTATTACACTGGGTATTACACACACATGGGAAGCTATTACACTGGATATTACACACACTGGGGAATCTATTACACTGGATATCACACACACTGGGGAATCTATCAGACTGGATATTACACACACTGGGGAATCTATTACACTGGATAATATACACCCTGGGGAATCTATTACACTGGATATTACACACACTGGGGAATCTGTTACACTGGAAGTTACACACTCTGGGGAATCTATTGCACTGGATATTACACTCTCTGGGGAATCTACTGCACTGGATATTTTCATAGAAATCCTACAGTGCAGAAAAAGGCCATTCGGCCCATCGAGTCTGCACCAATCACAATCCCAGCCAGGCCCTATCCCCTTATCCCTACTTATTACCAGCTACTCCCTCTAACACTAAGGGGCAATTTAGCATGGCCAATTAACCTAACCCACACATCTTTGGACTGGGGGAAGAAACCGGAGCACCTGGAGGAAACCCATGCAGACACAGGGAGAATGTGCAAATTACACACAGACAGTGGCCCAAGCCGGCAATTGAACCCAGGTCCCTGGAGCAGCAGTGCTAACCACTGTGCTACCGTGCCGCCCATATAATACACTGGATACTGGATAATACACACACTAGGGAATCTATTACACTGGATATTACACACACTGGGGAAGCTATTACAGTGGATATTACACACACTGGGAATCTATTACACTGGATATTACACACACTGGGGAAGCTATTACAGTGGATATTACACACACTGGGAATCTATTACACTGAATAATACAGACACACTGGGGAATCTATTGCACTCAATATTACATACACTGGGGAAGCTATTACACTGGATATTACACATATTGGAGAATTTATCAAACTGGATAATACACACACTGGGGAATCTATTACATTGGATATTACACACCTGGAGAATCTATTACACTGGATATTACACAGACTGGGGAATCTATTACACTGGATATTACACACACACACTGGGGAATCTATTACACTGGATATTACACATATTGGAGAATCTATAAAACTGGATAATGCACACACACTGGGGAATCTATTACACTGGATATTACACACACACGCTGGGGAATCTATTACACAGGATATTACACACCTGGAGAATCTATTACACTGGATATTACACAGACTAGGGAATCTATTACACTGGATATCACACACACATGCACTGGAGAATCTATTACACTGGATATTACACACACACTTTGGGGAATCTATTACACTGAATATTACACACACTGGGAAAATATTATATTGGAAGTTACACACCTGTGGAATCTCTTACACTGGATAATACACACACACTGGGGAATCTATTATGCTGGACATTACACACATTGGGAATCTATTACACTAGATATTATACGCCCTGGCAAATCTATTACACACACTGGGAACCTATTACATTGCATATTACACACACACACAGTAATCTATTACACTGGATATTACACACACAATATATTACACACCCTGGGGAATTGATTACACTCAATATTACACGTAGGGAATCTATTACACTGGATATTACACACATGGGGAACATACTACACTGGATATTTTACGCACGGAATCGATTACACTGGATATTACACACACAGAATCTATTATGCTGGATATTACACACACTGGAAAATCTATTACACAGGATATTACACCCAATGCGGAATCTATTACACTGGATATTACACCCACTGGGGAATCTATTACACTGGATATTACACCCACCGAGGAATCTATTACACTGGATATTACACCCACTGAGGAATCTATTACACTGGATATTACACACACAGGATCTATTACACTGGATATTACACACGCAGGATCTATTACACTGGATATTACACACAATGGGAATCTATTATACTGGCAATTACACATACTGGGGAATCTATTACACTGGATATTACATACACTGGGGAATCTATTGCATGGGATAGCACACCCCGGGGGGAATCTATTACACTTGATATTACATACACTGGGGAACCTATTACACGGGATAGCACACCCCGGGGGGGAATCTATTACACTTGATATAACATATACTGGGGAATCCATTATACGGGATAGCACACCCTGGGGAATCTATTATGGGAGTAGGGTGGGTGGGGAAGTCGGGTGGTCAGGGCAGTGGGAGGGATGGAGGGAGTAGGGGGGACAAGGGGAGTGGGAGGGCTAAGGGGTGAGTTAGGAATATTCACTCACACTTCCCATGCACACGCTCACATTCCCTCACCCGCTTGCATGCTCATACTCCCTCACCTGCTCACACACCCACTCCCTCACCTGCGCACGCGTGCACACATTCGCACTCATGCTCACACTCACACACACTCTTGTGCTCACACAAACAGTCGTGTGCTCACACACTCATTTGCACTCACACTCATACACATGGGTGCGCGCACACTCACGTTTGCACACACACTCGCGTGTGCTGACTCACACTTGCGCACACACATGCTCATTCGCACACATTCTCACGTGTGCGTGCAAAAATGCTCACACACACACTCACGCATGCGTACTCACGCACGCTCGCACACGAGCACTCACACACACTCTCGTGTGCGCTCATACACACTCTTGCATGCGCGTGCTCACACACACTCTCGCATCCACGTGCTCAGACACATTTGCACATGCATGCTCACACATACACTTGCACGCGCACAGTCACACTCTCGCGCATGCACATTCAAACACGCTCTTGCAAATTGACATACAGATTTAGCCTGTCTCCTTCTCACAGACATCCACTCACAATCACCTATATACAAACACTCTCACTCACACACACACACACACACACACACATATACAGGCACACATTCTGTGACACATTAATACACAGACACTTAGACACACACAGATACACAGACATACACTGACACACACAAATGCACACATACAGGCACAGGCAATCTCTCAGTCCATGGAGAACTGTCTCAGAGGGTATGGGATCGATGACGTCCACTCACAGCTGGTCACATTCTGCCAATGCGATTTGACGGGGAACTGTAAAATAACAAGCACTTGCAAAGAGAAAGCTAACTGAACAGTCCAGAGGATTCCCCCAACACCCGCACCCATGCCCACCACCCACACCCACCCCCAACACCAGCCCCCAACACCCACACCCACTCCCAACACCCACAGCCACCCACCTCCCCATCCCCAAACCTCTCTCCCACTCCCTCTGACCACAGCCCCGGGAACTCACCCGATCGGAATTTGGTACGGATCATCAGCGAGCGTTCGGATACTAGGAGAGTCATGGCGGGCAGCCAGAGGGGGCACTGAGGATGAAGGGGGGGCGGGCTGGAAGAGAGGACTGGAGGAGGAGGAGCAGTAAGGGGAGGCGGGCAGGGGGAGGAGAGAGGGTGTCGGAGGGATAGAAAGCATGTCCGCCTCTCCCTCCCTCTCTCTCTCTCTCTCTCCCTCACTCTGAACGTCTGCAGTCAGCTGCAAACAGAACGCTGACACTGACACCCAAACACACGGGGGATCTGTACCCTCACCGAGTGCGCCCCCCCTCCTCCCCCCACCCCCCCTCACCCGCAACCTGAGAACAACAACTGCTGCTGCCGGTGGTTGGGGGGGAGGGGGGCTTAGGGACAGACAGACACCTGTCACACCCAATCACACAGGGCTAGGAGAGTGGGGTCCTGGTGCCAATGGCAGGGAAGGCAGGAGGCATCGCCCACTCTGCTCCCCTCAGAGGCGTTTCCTCCCTCTGATAGAGGAGGGAAGGGTAGGGGACTAGGTTAACCCAAAGGCTGGGAACATATTGAAAGGTGAGTGGGACAATGCCCTATTCTACACTCCCGTGACACCTCTCCCCACACACCCATCAGCGAGGGGAGGGAACAGTGACATGTTCTTTCCAACCTCCCCAACTCCCACACTCTGTCCCTCTTTATCTCCCTCCCTCTCTCTCCCTCCCTCTCTCCATATATACATAACATATATAATGTATAACTGTATTTCTGTCTGTCTGTCTCTCTCTGTCTGTCTGTCTCTCTCTCTCTGTGTCTCGGTCTCTCTCTCTCTCTCTCTCTATCTGTCTCACTCTCTCTCTCTCCCTCTATTTCTCTCTATCTATCTCTATATCTCCAGCACATTGGAATGTAGACACTCAGCAGCTGTGGAGCTGGGTGTCAAGTGTCGTGACAGATGCTCTCACACACGACCGCTCCTGGTTCCTGGAAACTGGGGCTGGTGGGTAGAGTGTAGTGGGGGGGGGGGGGGGGGGGGGGTGGTTTGGCAGCAGGAGGAGGACTTGCCCTGGGCAAAGTCCAGGACTGAATCAACCAAGGCCAAGGCAACATCGGACAATGATCACAACCCTGTCTCCATCCCACACTTGAACTGGATTACAGAGCTCAAATCCTAGAGTATATACATCTACCCCCGACAGTGCAGCACTCCCTCAGTACTGGCACCGGGGTGGGGAAGTGTCAGCCTGGATTATGGAGCTCAAATCCTAGAGTATATACATCTACCCCCGACAGTGCAGCACTCCCTCAGTACTGGCACCGGGGGGAGTGTCAGCTTGGATTATGGAGCTCAAATCCTAGAGTATATACATCTACCCCCGACAGTGCAGCACTCCCTCAGTACTGGCACCGGGGGGAGTGTCGGCCTGGATTATGGAGCTCAAATCCTAGAGTATATACATCTACCCCCGACAGTGCAGCACTCCCTCAGGGGAGAATTTGCTCTTTGAGCACCCTAATGGTGTGGATGGGAGGAGGATCCAGCCCCTGTCCAATTGAAGATGTCAGTTTAACAGGTGACACCTGTCTGGAACTGGTGCCCTGAGCTCCTGCTGGATGTCCTCAGTGTGACAGCCTCCTGTCTGAATGTGACACCATGAGCAAGAGTGAAAACATTAACCCCCACCACCCCCTCCGCAGGGGAAGCAAAACCTTCCGACAGCAAAGAGATGTTAGGGACAGGTGACCACATCATCAGTCAAAAGGGAGAATTTCTGGAGTGTCTTAAGACAGGCAGAGAGAGAGCGACAGAGGGAGAAAGAGAGAGACAGAGGGAGAGAGAGAGAGAGAGAGACAGAGGGAGAGAGAGAGAGAGGGAGAAAGAGAGAGAGACAGAGAGCTAGCATGGGAGACCAAGTCAGAAATCAGACAGAGAACAAGAAAGAGACATAGGGAGGGAGTCTCTGTCTCTCCACGTCTCTCTGTTTTTTTTTCTATCTATTTCTCTCTCTCTTTCTCTCACCTTGTCTCTCTCTCTCTCTCTCCCTTTCTCTGTCCTCCTTTAAGGCGCTCCATAAAACCTCCCTCTTTTACTGAGTTTGTAGTCACCTGCCCTTAATATCTCCCCAGGGCGTACTGGGGTCAGATTGTGTTCAATAATCAGTGTATATGGAGTGTATGTGATGTGTAAGGAAATTCACGCCTGACCAGGCCCCAGGGCTTACCGCTTAACTGTATCCCTGAGAAAAACTGGCACACTGGTTATTGGCATCACTGTGCCGTGTTGACGGGGAGGCTTCAGGGAGGGGAGAGGTTGTGAGGCAGAGTTGGTGGAGGCGGTGAGTGGCTAATGGTAAACATTCTCAAAAGTAGGGAAGAGACGAGGCTGGCAGTAATTGAAAACCTCCAGAGAGTGACGTTCTGTTCTAGGTGACTGAGATGGCAGCAGTAAATCATCCCGGTGCTCGGTATATACAGACAGGAGCAGGTGATAGTGTCATCACCAGCCCTGCCCCCACCTCCGACGTCACCAACCCTGCTTTCTAAAGGCTGTCTGACGATTGACAGCATTAAGACTCCCGTACTCCCCGCCAATCAGCTTCAACACTAGTCTGAAAGTCTGCTGCCTCTGCCCACCCTGTGTCCAGGTTCGCCTTAACCCCCTCCTTATCTCGCTCACCCACACTGCCTCCTGCTGTGGCAACACCTCCGTTTTCATATCTCATCCTTCCATTCAAATCCCTCCCTCCCTATCTCTCTAACCTCCTCCAGCCCCTACAATTCTCATCCTCCTGTTCATATCCCTCACGCTCTCCCTCCCTCCCTATCTCTGTAACCTCCTCCAGCCCCTACAATTCTCATCCTCCTGTTCATATCCCTCACGCTCTCCCTCCCTCCCTATCTCTGTAACCTCCTCCAGCCCCTACAATTCTCATCCTCCTGTTCAAATCCCTCGCTCCCTCCCTCCCTATCTCTGTAACCTCCTCCAGCCCCTGGAATTCTCATCCTCCTGTTCATATCCCTCACTCCCTCCCTATCTCTGTAACCTCCTCCAGCCCCTACAATTCTCATCCTCCTGTTCAAATCCCTCCCTCGCTCCCTCCCTCCCTCTCTCCGTAACCTCCTCCAGCCCCTACAATTCTCATCCTCCTGTTCAAATCCCTCCCTCCCTATCTCTCTAACCTCCTCCAGCCCCTACAATTCTCATCCTCCTGTTCAAATCCCTCCCTCCCTCCCTATCTCTGTAACCTCCTCCAGCCCCTGGAATTCTCATCCTCCTATTCAAATCCCTCCCTCCCTATCTCTGTAACCTCCTCCAGATGTCCGCGGAAAATTAGATGAGTTCAAGAGAGAGGAGGACAGAAAGGCGGAGATTGGTAGTGGCGGGGAGAAATAGAGCATCGGAAGAGGTGTGAATGTGGCATGTCAGCACACAAAATAGAGTAAAAAACGTGGAGATCTTACCCCATCCCCCCCTCCCTCCGAATAAAAAACACAAGGATGGTTCAAGTTGGCATGAAGCCAGGCAAGAGATCTATACTGGGGAGGCGGCAAGGGGAGTTTCAGGTGGCTTATAAAGTACCCACATTGGCCATACGCAAAACATGGCTGGTTGGATGTGATTCCGACATGGGGCAACACTTTCTGAATAACACTGAGCGCGCCACTGCCACAAATAACCTGTCAGGGATGTAACATGGCGTATTTCAGTTTGTTGGACTCAATATTCCCATATAAAAAGGGTCATCATCGGCAAATAAATGCAGCCCATCCCCCCTTTCCATCTCAGTCTCCCCCACTCCTCCCCTTTCCTCCTCAGTCTCCCCCACTCCTCCCCTTTCCTCCTCAGTCTCCCCCACTCCTCCCCTTTCCTCCTCAGTCTCCCCCACTCCTCCCCTTTCCTCTTCAGTCTCCCCCACTCCTCCCCTTTCCTCCTCAGTCTCCCCCACTCCTCCCCTTTCCTCCTCAGTCTCCCCCACTCCTCCCCTTTCCTCCTCAGTCTCCCCCACTCCTCCCCTTTCCTCCTCAGTCTCCCCCACTCCTCCCCTTTCCTCTTCAGTCACCCCCACTCCTCCCCTTTCCTCCTCAGTCTCCCCCACTCCTCCCCTTTCCTCTTCAGTCTCCCCCACTCCCCCCTTTCCTCTTCAGTCTCCCCACTCCTCCCCTTTCCTCTTCAGTCTCCCCCACTCCTCCCCTTTCCTCCTCAGTCTCCCCCACTCCTCCCCTTTCCTCTTCAGTCTCCCCCACTCCTCCCCTTTCCTCCTCAGTCTCCCCCACTCCTCCCCTTTCCTCTTCAGTCTCCCCCACTCCTCCCCTTTCCTCCTCAGTCTCCCCCACTCCTCCCCTTTCCTCCTCAGTCTCCCCACTCCTCTCCTTTCCTCCTCAGTCTCCCCCACTCCCTCCTCAGACTCCCCTATTCCCCCTTTTCTCCTCACTATGAGATGCTGAAATGCTTTGCAATTTGACATTCAGGACTTTGCTCTAATCCACACATTCACCTAATTCCTTGAGTCACAGACATTCACAAGCACAGAAAGAGGCCTTTCGGCCCACTGTGTCTGTGTCAGCCATCGCACACCTGTCCTAATCCCATTGCTCAGCACATGCTCCGTACTGGATACGATGGTGTTTTGAGTGCACATCTAAACGTTTTTTAATTGTTGTGAGAATTCCTGCCTCTGCCAGTCTTTCAGGCAGCAAGTTCCCGATTCCCATCACCCTCTGAGTGAAAAAGCTTTACCACCTCCCCCCTTCACCCACTTACCTTAAATCTATGTCCCCTCTGGTCATTGACCCCTCTACTATGGGGAAAAATTTCTTCCTGTCTCCCCTAGCTATGTCCCTTATACTATTGTACACCTCAGTTAGGTTCCCCCATCAGCCTTCTCTGCTCTAAGGAAAACTCCAGCCTAATCAGCCCCTATTCATAGCTGCACACAGTACTCTTGCTGTGGCCTAACCAGCATTCTATACAGCTCCATCATAACCTTCCCCCTCTTATATTCTATAGCTCAGCTAATAAAGGCAAATATCCTCATGTACCTTCTTAACCATCGTATCTACCTGTCCTGCTGCCTCAGGGATCTCTGGACACACACCCCAAGCTCCCTTTGTCCCAGCATCCTACCTTTCATTGCATGCTCCTGGTCTTGTTAGTTTTCCCACAGTGCAGCCCTACATGCTTTTCAGGGTTAAATGCAGGGTCATAGAATCCCGACTGAACGCAAAATGAGGCCATTTGGCCCACTGAGTCAGCACTACTCTCCAACAGAACACCTAACCCAGGTGTGGCTAATCCCACTAGACTACACAGAGTGAAGGCTAACACCAAAGGATCTGGCTCCTAGTTGCCAAGGGGTTTAAAACATTTATTTCCAACGCAACGAGCTATTGTCATCTGGAAGGCGCTGCCTGAAAGGGCGGTGGAAGCAGATTCAATACAAACTTTCAAAAGCGGGAAATCATCCAAAGGGGCAACTGGAGAAATAGGAAAGATAGGAAAGATAGGAGAAGCTATTGAAAGGGTACAGAGGAGATTTACAAGGATGTTGCCTGGACTGGGAGGCATGCCTTATGAAGTTAGGTTGAGGGAGCTGGGACTCTTTTCCCTGGAGAGACGAAGGTTGAGAGGCGACCTGATAGAAGTTTACAAAATGTTGAGAGGAATAGATAGGGTGGACTCTCAGAGGCTATTTCCCCGGGTTGAAATGGTCGCTACGAGAGGACACAGATTTAAGGTGCGGGGAGGGAGGTTCAGAAGTGATGTTAGGGGTAAGTTTTTCACTCAGAGGGTGGTGAGTGAATGGAATCGGCTGCCGTCAGTGGTGGTGGAGGCGAACTCGCTGGGGTCTTTTAAAAGACTTCTGGATGAGTATATGGGGTTTAATGAGATTGAGGGTTATAGATAGGTCTGTAGGTTGGTAGGTGATGATGTGATCGGCGCAACTTGTGGGCCGAAGGGCCTGTTTGTGCTGTAGTGTTCTATGTTCTATGTTAAATACTCGATGGGGAAAGATTTACAGAGAGATGGAGAGGAGAGGGAGGAGGGTGGGATTGGTTAGATTGCTCGTTCAGAGACGGACCACTAACTAAATGGTCTCCTTCAGTGAGGCTACATTTGATACATAGACCATCTGTATTCTGCAAGATTTAAAACTCCATAATCCAGGCTGACACTCCCCCCCCAGTACCAGTACTGAGGGAGTGCTGCACTGTCGGGGGTAGATGTATATACTCTAGGATTTGAGCTCCATAATCCAGGCTGACACTCCCCCCCGGTACCAGTACTGAGGGAGTGCTGCACTGTCGGGGGTAGATGTATATACTCTAGGATTTGAGCTCCATAATCCAGGCCGACACTCCCCCCGGTGCCAGTACTGAGGGAGTGCTGCACTGTCGGGGGTAGATGTATATACTCTAGGATTTGAGCTCCATAATCCAGGCTGACACTCCCCCCCGGTACCAGTACTGAGGGAGTGCTGCACTGTCGAGGGTAGATGTATATACTCTAGGATTTGAGCTCCATAATCCAGGCTGACACTCCCCCCGGTGCCAGTACTGAGGGAGTGCTGCACTGTCGGGGGTAGATGTATATACTCTAGGATTTGAGCTCTATAATCCCAGGCCGACACCGCCCCCCACCCCCCACCTCCGGTGCCAGTCCTGCTGCCAGAGTTGTCTTTTGATGCAAAATGTTGAAACAAGGCCCACCACACCTCCTCAAAGCGGCGGGGAATCCCCAAATGATCCCACGTAGCTCCGACACTGGGAGAAAGGCGGGTCTTAAAGTCATGAGAGTTTTACAGCATGGATTGGCACTTCTGCCCGTTGTATCCGTGTGGCCCGTCAAGCACCTATCCAAGGGCGTGCTTCTCATCCTCCTGGAGATAAGGTGGTGGGATCTTGCTGAGCATTGATAGTTTTCGTTTTTCTCTCTCTCTCCCCACCCCCCCAGACACACATTGCACCTCTTTTCCCCCGTACTCCCAGCGCCGGGGCAAGGAGGTTTTGGGGTGGGAAGGGGTTGGCTTGGATGTCGCAATGTCAAGTTGGCCAATGGGCAGCCATCTTCCCGCCTGGCAGCCATGACCACCTGTCACGGATGTCAAGCAGCGGCCCACCACTGCTCCTCTCCCTCGACGTTCCTTGTCCTTATGTATCGCCTTCTGCTGGCTAGAGTAGGGCGAAATAAAGAATAAAACGTTAATAAGAAGGAAAATGGCCAAATTTGACAATTTATCTGAAAATGACACTTTTTGGAGTGCACACCTCATTTATTTTGAAAATAATGCGGAATGGTACATATCCAGGGATATTATTCAGTGAGGGAGCGGGCTGAGTTTTGGAGAGCATTTTTAATCTTTCACCATTTTAAGCGGTTAATTCCGCTATATTTGCGATTTTGCATTAAGGTTGCCCCGCCCCCTGGGCAAGGCCAGGCTGTCAGTCAGCCTGACCCTCGATGCTGATTGGCGGGAGCCGCCGCCGGAAGTCCACCTCCAGCCGCGCGGCCGTTGGGAAGACGGTTGAGATTCGAAATTTCGAAAAGTGGCCAATGGGAGGGCGCGGCGCCGGACAGCGGTGGCAGACGATTGGTGCAGAGCTCGGCTGGGGGCGGCCCACGTGGGGGCGGCGGCAGTGATTGGCAGACGAGGGGCTGGCCCACGTTGGGCCTCCCAATCCCGATTGGTGGAGACGGAGGGTGGGCGGAGAGGCCGACCTTGGAGCGGCTGCTGATTGGTCCGAAAGGGCGGGAGGGGGCAGGCAACGCGGCTACGTTGAGGAGCAGTGATCCAATTCGCCAGTCAGGACAGGGGGCGGGGTACGCTACCGGCAGGATCCATTGCCGATTGGCTAACGTGAACGCTGGCGCGAGCCGATAGGCTGACTCCTGCCACCAGGCGGGGCCAATGGAGGAGGTGGGGGGTGGGAAAATCAGCGAGTTGGAGGGAGGTGGAAGCTCTGCGGCGGCGGCCGAAAGCGAGATACAGCGGAGAAGAGGCAGAGGTCGCCGAGAGAGGTCAAGCCGGGGAAGGGATCGGGAAGCGATGGCAGCGGTGAGTCTACCTTTCTCCGTCCTCACTCCCCTTTCCTCCCTCACCCACCCTCGGGCTTGGGGCCTAGAAGCCCGTTTGCGCAAGCGCTGCCGCCGTCTCGCCGCTGGGTCCCAGACCGCAGGCGCTTTCCCGGCCTTGTCCTTGTGCGCAGGCGCTGTCCCGGCGTTGATCTCCAGCGCAGGCGCACTGACAATTGGGGGTGGAGGGCAGGGTATTTGGGATGGGGCAAGTTGGACTGGGGTAAACACTGTAAGAAGCCCCACAACACCAGGTTAAAGTCCAACAAGTTTATTTGGTAGCACAAGCCAGAAGCTTTCGGAACTCGCTGCTCCTTCATCAGGTGAGTGGGAGCTGTGTTCACAGACAGGGCATATAGAGACGCAAACTCAATTTACAAAATAATGGTTGGAATGCGAGACTTTACAGGTAATCAAGTCTTAAAGATACAGACAATAGGGATCTTACAGAGCCTTATAATGAAGTGGTTGGATAGGGTAGAGGTAGAGAGATTCTTCCCACTTAGAAAGGACAGCAGGACCAGAGGGCACAGCCTCAAAATAAGGGGGGGGGTGCAGTTTAGATCAGAGTTGAGGAGGAACTTCTTCGCTCAAAGGGTGGTGAATCTCTGGAATTCCCTGCCCATTGAAGTGGTGGAGGCTACCTCGCTGAATATATTTAAGTCACGGGTAGATAAATTTCTGATAGACAGGGGAATTAAGGGTTATGGGGAGAAAGCAGGAAAGTGGAATTGATCCACTTCAGATCAGCCATGATCTTACTGAATGGTGGGGCAGGTTCGAAGGGCTAGATGGCCTACTCCTGCTCCTATTTCTTATGAGTGGAGACAGTGTTAAGCACAGGTTAAAGAGATGTGTATTGTTTCCAGACAGGACAGCTAGTGAGATTTTGCAAACCCAGGCAAGTCATGGGGGTTACAGATAGTGTGACATGAACCCAAGATCACAGTTGAGACCGTCCTCATGTGTGCGGAACTTGGCTATCAGTCTCTGCTCAGCGGCTCTGCGCTGTCGTGTGTCGTGAAGGCCGCCTTGGAGAACGTTTACCCGAAGATCAGAGGCCGAATGCCCGTGACCGCTGAAGTGTTCCCCAACAGGAAGAGAACAGTCTTGCCTGGTGATTGTTGAGCTGTGTTCATTCATCCATTGTTGTAGCATCTGCATGATCTCCCCAATGTACCATACACCTCAGGACATCCTTTCCTGCAGCGTATCAGGTAGACAATGTTGGCCGAGTTGCAAGAGTATGTGCTGTGTACCTGGTGGATCGTGTTCTCACGTGAGATGATGGCATCCGTGTCGATGATCCGGAACAACTTGCAAAGGTTGCTAACCCGAGGCATACGATACATTGGGGAGACCGTGCAGATGCTACGACAACGGATGAATGAACACTGCTTGACAATCACCAGGCAAGACTATTCTCTTCCTGTTGGGGAACACTTCAGCGGTCACGGGCATTCGGCCTCTGATCTTCGGGTAAACGTTCTCCAAGGCGGCCTTCACGACACACGACAGCGCAGAGTCGCTGAGCAGAGACTGATAGCCAAGTTCCGCACACATGAGGACGGTCTCAACTGTGATCTTGGGTTCATGTCATACTATCTGTGACCCCAATGACTTGCCTGGGCTTGCAAAATCTCACTAACTGTCCTGTCTGGAGACAATACACATCTCTAACCTGTGTTTAACCCTCTCTCCATTCACGTCGTCTGTACCTGTAAAGACTTGATTATCTATAAAGACTCGCATTCCAACCATTATTTTGTAAATTGAATTTGTGTTTTTATATGCCCTGTTTGTGAACAGAACTCCCACTCACCTGATGAAGGGGCAGCGCTCCGAAAGCTAGTAGCTTGTGCTTGGACTTTAGCCTGGTGGTGTGAGACTTCTTACTCTGTCTACAAGAAGCAGGACAAATCCAACTCAGCCAATTACCGTCCCATTAGTAAAGTGATGGAGAGGTTCGTTGACAGCGCTATCGAATGACACTTATTCAGCAACAACCTGCTCAGTGACACCTAGTGTGGGTTTTTCCAGGGTTACTCAACTCTCGACTTCATTACAGCCCTAGGTTCAATCATGGGACTGAGCTGAACTCCAGCGGTGAGAGTGACAGCCCTTGACATCAAGGCTCATTTGACCCAGTGTGGCATCAAGGAGCCCTAGAAAACTGGAATCAGTGGTTATCCGGGGAATACTCCCCGCTGGGACAAAGGAAGCAGGTTGTGATGGCTGGAGGTCTCAGCTCCAGGACATCTCTCCATATTGAAAGATTTTGAGTACAGGAGGGATATCTTGCTGCAATTATGCAGAGCCTTGGTGAGGCCACACCTGGAGTATGGTTTGCAGTTTTGATTTTATCGTGTGAGGAAGGATGCTCTTTCTCCAGAGGGAGTACAAAGAAGATTTAAAGTAAAGTTTATTTATTGGTGTCACTAATAGGCTTATATTAGGCTTACATGAACACTGCAATGAAGATATTGTGAAAATCCCCTAGTTGCCACACTCCAGTGCCTGTTTGGGTACGCCGGGGGAGAATTTAGCATGGCCAACGCATCTAACCAGCACATTACCAGACTGATTCCTGGGTTGGCTGGTCTGTCATGAGAAGAGATTGAGTCGGTTAGGATTACATTCACTGGAGCTCAGAAAAGTGAGAGGTGGTCACACAGAAACCTATAAAATTCCAATCGGACTAGATGGGGTAGATGGAAGAAAGATATTCCTGGTGGTGGGGGTGTCCAGAACCAGGAGTCACGTTTTGAGGATACAGGGTAGATAGTTTAGGACAGAGATGAGAAGTTTCTTCACCCCGAAGTATGGTCAGCCTGGGGAATTCACTACCACAGAAGGTAATTGAGGCTCGACAGACTGGAGGGACTGATTGTGGACAAGTCCCCAGGACCGGATGGAATGCATCCAAGGGTTCTGAAAGAAATGGCGGAGGTGATAGCGGATGCCTTGGTGATTATTTTCCAAATGTCGCTGGATTCCAGGGAAGTGCCGGGAGATTGGAAAACAGCTAATGTTACGCCGTTGTTTAAGAAGGGTGGCAGGCAAAAGGCGGGCAATTATAGGCTGGTTAGTTTAACGTCTGTTGTAGGAAAAATGTTAGAATCCGTGATCAAGGAGAAAATAGCGAGGCATCTTGAGGAGAATTGCTTGATAGAGCAGACGCAGCACGGTTTCAGTAAGGGGAAGTCGTGTCTGACGAATTTATTGGAGTTCTATGAGGATGTGTCTAGGGCGGTGGATAGAGGAGAGCCGGTGGATGTGGTGTTTCTTGATTTTCAGAAGGCGTTTGACAAGGGGCCTCACAGGAGGTTATTATAGAAGGTCAGGGGGCATGGAGTTGGGGGTAGGGTGTGGATAGAGGACTGGCTGTCAACTAGGAGGCAGAGAGTGGGGGTCAATGGGTGCTATTCGGATTGGTGGTTGATGACTAGTGGAGTGCCCCAGGGGTCGGTGCTGCGGCCTCAGCTATTCACCATTTATATAGATGGTCTGGAGGAGGGAACCGAGTGTATGGTGTCGAAATTTGCTGATGACACCAAGATTGGTGGAACGGCAAATTGTGTGGAGGGTGTGGAGAGTCTGCAGAAGGATCTAGATAGGCTGGGCGAGTGGGCCAGGAACTGGCAAATGGAATTTAATGTTGGCAAATGTGAGGTTGTCCGCTTTGGTAGGAATAATGGTAGGAAGGAGTATTACTTACGTGGTGAAAAACTGCAGCAGGCGACGGTGCAGAGGGACCTCGGGGTCCTTGTGCACGAGTCGCAAAAACCCAGCCTACAGGTGCAGCAGGTGGTCAGGAAGGCGAATGGGATGCTGGCCTTCATAGCGAGGGGGATTGAATATAAAAGTAGGGAGGTCTTGCTGCAGCTGTATAGGGCACTGGTGAGGCCGCAGCTGGAGTACTGTGTGCAGTTTTGGTCGCCGCACTTACGCAAGGATATTTTGGCCTTGGAGGGAGTGCAGAGGAGGTTTACTAGGCTGATACCGGAGTTGAGGGGGTTGAGCTATGAGGAGAGGCTGAATAAACTAGGCTTGTACTCGTTAGAGTTTAGAAGAATGAGGGGAGATCTCATTGAGACGTATAAGATGTTGAATGGGATGGATAGAATAGAGGTGGAGAGGCTCTTCACGCTCAGAAAGGACAGTAGGACTAGAAGACACAGCCTCAAGATAAAGGGGAGGGTGCGGTTTAGAACGGAGTTGAGGAGGAACTTCTTCACTCAAAGGGTGGTGAATCTCTGGAATTCTCTGCCTGTTGAAGTGGTGGAGGCTGCCTTGCTCAATATTTTTAAGACGCGGGTTGATAGGTTTTTGATAGGCAAGGGGATTAAGGGTTATGGGGAGAGGGCGGGAAGGTGGAACTGAGCCACGACAGATCAGCCATGATCTTATTGAATGGCGGGGCAGGCTCGAGGGGCTGGATGGCCTACTCCTCCTATTTCTTATGTTCAAAACATTGACTGTTTTCAAGAGGCAGTCAGCTATAGCTCTTGGAACAAAAGAGATCAAAGCATCTGGGGGGGGGAAGCAGAATCAGGCTATTGAACTTGATGATCAGCCAAAATCGTAGTGAAGGATGGAGCAGGCTCAAAGGGCTGGAAGGCCTCCTCCTACTTTCTTTCCTCAGGTTAGTGTCCCAGAGCCAACCATCTTCAGCTGCTTCATCAACGACCTTCCCTCAGTCATAAGGTCAGAAGTGGGGGTGTTCGCTGATGATTACACAATGTTCAGCACCATTCGCCACTCCTCAGATACTGAAACAGTCCGTGTCCAAATGCAGCAAAACCTGGACAATATCCAGGCTTGGGCTGACATGTGGCAGTAACGTTCTAGAGATTTTGAGATCCTGATCAATAAAAAGAAGGAAACATATGTCAGGTATCGGCAGCTGGGGTCAAGTGAAACCCCTGAGGAACATAGAGGGTGAGGGAGGACATTTAAAAGGGAAATCAGGAGGACACAAAGGGGACATAGCTTTTAGCAGAGAAGGTAAAGGAGAATTCAGAGAAATTCTGCAAGTATATTCAAGGTAGAAGAGTAACTAGGGAGAGAATAGAGCCCCTTTAAAGATCAACGAGGTTGCCTGTGTGTGGAGCCACAGGAGATGGGTGAGATCCTAAACAAACATTTCTCGTTGGTATTTACCATGGAGAAAGACGTGTAAACACAGTAAGAAGTCTCACAACACCAGGTTATAGTCCAACCAGTTTATTTAAGAGTAATCCCACAAGCTCTCAGAAACGGTGTTCCTTCGTCAGGTGTGTGGAAGGTTCTGATCAGAGAAAGGCGTATAAACACACACAGTTTACATGAAAGACATGTAAGCCGGGGAACCCGGGGAAGTAAACAGTGATGTCTTCAAAAGCATCCATGTTACAGAACAGGAGTTGTAGGAGGTCATAAAATGTATAAAGGTAGATAAATCCCTGGAAGCTGATCAAGTGTACCCCAGGACATTGTGGGAAGCTTGGGAAGAAATTGCTGGGTCCCTGGTGAAGACATTTGTATCATCGACAGCCGCAGTTGAGGTGCCAGAAGTCTGGAGGGAGGCAAATATTATGCCGTCATTTAAGGAAGGTGTCAGGGAAAAGCCTGGGAATTACAGACCAGTGAGCCTAATGTCAGGGATAGGTAAGTGTTGGAGAGGATTCTGAGAGACAGGATCTACAGGCATTCGGAAAGGTAAGGATTGATTGGGGATAGTCAGCACGGCTTTGGGAAATTGTGTCACAAATTTGATTGAGTATTTTGAAGGGGTGAGATAGAAAATAGATGAGGGCAGAGCAGTAGACGTTGTCTACGTGGACTTCAGTGAGGCTTTTGACAAGGTACCATGTAGTAGACTGGTCAGTAAGGTTAGATCACACGGGACCCAGGGAGAATTAGCCAACAGGATACAAAGTTGGCTTGCTGATAGGTGGAGGGTGCTGGGAGGGGGTTGTTTTTCAGACTGGAGACCTGTGACCAGCGGTGTGCCACAGGGATCGGTGCTGGGTGTTATTTATCATTGGGTGTTGCTAACCAGGGCAGGACTTGCACAGTTAATGTAGGGCCCTGAGGAGTGTTGTCGAACAGAGACCTCGGGGTGCAGGTAGATAGTTCCTTGAAAGTGGTGTCAAAGGTAGACAGGATGGTGAAGATGGCGTTTGGCACACTTGTCTTCATTGATCAGAGCACTCAGTACAGGAGTTGGGACATTATCTTATAACTGTACAAGACATTGGTAAGGCCACTTATTGGGTAATACGTACAATTCTGGTCACCCTGCTATAGGAAGGATGTCATTAAATTGGAAAGGGTGCGAAAAAGATTTACAAGGATGTTACCAGATCGCAAAGGTTTGAACTATAAGGAGAGCTGGATAAACTGGGACTTCTTTCTCTGGAGTGTAGGAGGATGAGGGGTGACCTTATAGAGGTCTATAAAATCATGTGGTGAACAGCCCAGGTAGGAGAGTACAAAACTAGAGGGCAGAGGTTTAAGGTGAGAGGGGAAAGATTTAAAAGGGAGCCAAGGGGTAACCTTTTCTCACACAGGGTGGTGTGTGTATGGAATGAGCTGTCAGAGGGGGTGGTAGAGGCGGATATAATTACAACATTTAAGAGACATTTGGACATGGAGGGGAAAGGGTTTGAGCGATGTGGGCCAATCACAGGTGATTGGAACTAGTCCGTTTAGAAAACATGGTCAGCATGGACTAGTTGGGCCAAAGGGCCTGTTTCTGAGCTGTATATCTCTATGACTCTTCATTCAACAGGTGCCAGGCAAAGCCTGTGTTCAACAAGGGAGGATCTAATCATCCACCCCCTGCTTAAAATTTAATGGCATTACCATTGCTGAATCCCCCACTATCAACATCCTGGGGGTTACCATTGACCAGAATCTGAACTGGACCCAGCCAGAGAAATACTGTGGCTCCCAGAGCAGGTCAGAGACTGGGAATCCTGCGGAAAGTAACTCACCTCCTGACTCCTCCCAAAGCCTGTCCACCATCTACAAGGACACAAGCCAGGAGTGTGATGGAATACTCTCCACTTGCCTGGATGAGTGCAGCTCCCAACAACACTCGAGAAGCTCGACACCACCCAGGACAAAGCAGCCCCCGCTCGATTGACACACTAACCCCCACCTTCAACATTCACTCCCTCCACCACCAACACACAGAGAGGCAGCCGTGTGGACCATCTACAAGACGCACTGCAGTGACTCACCAAGGCTCCTTCAACAGTAGGGGGAGTATCAGCCTGGATTATGGGGCTCAAATCCTAGAGTATATACATCTACCCCCGACAGTACAGCACTCCCTCAGTACTGGCACCGGGGGGAGCGTCAGCCTGGATTATGGAGCTCAAATCCTAGAGTATATACATCTACCCCCGACAGTGCAGCACTCCCTCAGTACCGGCACTGGGAGGGGGGGTGTGGGTGTAGATTCTGGCTGAGGGATGCTGCAGTGCTGTGTTTAAAACAGTTGACCAGCTCCCACTGTAACTCTTCTCCTTCTCTCCGGCAGAATTCCAACATGGAGAACCTCCCACCTCACATCATCCGCCAGGTTTGGAAGGAGATTTACACCTTAGCTGCAGAGCCTCCTGAGGGAATCAAGATTTATACCAATGAAGAAGACATCACTGACCTCCAAGCAACAATCGAGGGCCCAGGTATCACCTCCCCATCCTCAATCTCCCAGGTCACAGACAGCAGGGTTTGTTTGGGATTGATGCAGGACTTTGGGGAGAGAGCAGGGGCAGTGGGATTAGTTTGGGATTGATACAGGGCTATGGGGAGAGAGCGGGGCAGTGGGATTAGTTTGGGATTGATACAGGGCTATGGGGAGAGAGCGGGGCAGTGGGATTAGTTTGGGGATTGATACAGGGCTATGGGGAGAGAGTGGGGCAGTGGGATTAGTTTGGGGATTGATACAGGTCTATGGGGAGAGAGCGGGGCAGTGGGATTAGTTTGGGGATTGATACAGGACTATGGGGAGAGAGTGGGACAGTGGGATTAGTTTGGGGTTTGATACAGGGCTATGGGGAGAGAGTGGGGCAGTGGGATTAGTTTGGGATTGATACAGGACTATGGGGAGAGAGTGGGACAGTGGGATTAGTTTGGGGTTTGATACAGGGCTATGGGGAGAGAGTGGGGCAGTGGGATTAGTTTGGGGATTGATACAGGGCTATGGGGAGAGAGTGGGGCAGTGGGATTAGTTTGGGGATTGATACAGGGCTATGGGGAGAGAGCGGGGCAGTGGGATTAGTTTGGGGATTGATACAGGGCTATGGGGAGAGAGCGGGGCAGTGGGATTAGTTTGGGATTGATACAGGGCTATGGGGAGAGAGCGGGGCAGTGGGATTAGTTTTGGGATTGATACAGGGCTATGGGGAGAGAGTGGGGCAGTGGGATTAGTTTGGGGATTGATACAGGTCTATGGGGAGAGAGCGGGGCAGTGGGATTAGTTTCACTCTTTCTCTCTTTCCCTCAGATGGGACTCCCTATGCTGGTGGCCTATTTAAGATGAAGCTAGTTCTGGGGAAGGATTTCCCCGCTGTGCCGCCCAAGGCTTATTTCATCACCAAGATTTTCCACCCGAATGTCAGCCCCAGCGGTGAGATTTGTGTCAACGTGCTGAAGAGGGACTGGACAGCGGAGCTCGGAATCCGCCACATTCTCCTGGTGAGTGGGTAGCAGATCCACTGGGGGTCCCACTGAGACCACCCATGGGACAGGGGTGCTTACACAGGAGGAGGCCATTCAGCCCCTCGAGCCTGTTACACAGGAACGGGAGGAGGCAGTTTGACCCTTTATTGGGTGAATTTATTTGCTGTCTCTACATTGCGATGTCACTTTTATTACATCAGTGCCAGGTGTCAATGTATACGCTGACCATGTTTCTCCGTTCTCCACCCCCCCACCCCCCCGGCTCCTCCTGTGTGTGTGTGTGTGTCTGTCTGTCTCTCTGTGCCTCTCTCTCTGTCTCCGTGTGTCTCTTTTTCTCTCTCTGTCTCTTTTTCGCTCCCTCTCTCTCTCTCTTCCTGTGTCTCTCTTTCGCTCCCTCTCCGTCTGTCTGTCTGTCTGTCTCTCTTTTGCCCGCTCTCTGTCTGTCTGTCTGTCTGTCTGTGTTTCTCTTCCATCACCACTCTGCCCCCCCACCACCTCGCCTCCAGACAATTAAATGCCTGCTGATCCACCCGAACCCGGAGTCTGCGCTGAATGAAGAGGCCGGCCGCTTGCTGTTGGAGGAGTATGAGGAGTACGCCTCGAGAGCCCGGCTCCT
>NW_027650661.1:0-53644 GCF_965287045.1 Carcharhinus amblyrhynchos
CTCCTGTTTCTGCCCCTCTGTTTCGAGACTCCTGTTTCTGCCCCTCTGTTTCCAGACTCCTGTTTCTCCCCCTCTGTTCCCAGACTCTTGTTTCTCCCCCTCTGTTTCCAGACTCCTGTTTCTCCCCCTCTGTTTCCAGACTCCTGTTTCTCACCCTCTGTTTCCAGCCTCCTGTTTCACAACCTCTGTTTCCAGCCTCCTGTTTCTCCCCGTCTGTTTCCACACTCCTTTTTCTGCCCCACTGTTTCCCGACTCCTGTTTCTCACCCTCTGTTTCCAGACTCCTGTTTCTGCCCCTCTGTTTCCAGACTCCTGTTTCTGCCCCTCTGTTTCCAGACTCCGGTTTCTGCCCCTCTGTTTCCAGACTCCTCTTTCTCACCCTCTGTTTCCAGACTCCTGTTTCTGCCCCTCTGTTTCCAGACTCCTGTTTCTGCCCCTCTGTTTCCAGCCTCCTGTTTCTCCCCCTCTGTTTCCAGACTCCTGTTTCTCCTCCTCAGTTTACAGGCTCCTGTTTCTCCCCCTCTGTTTTCAGACTCCTGTTTCTGCCCCTCTGTTTCCAGACTCCTGTTTCTGCCCCTCTGTTTCCAGCCTCCTGTTTCTCACCCTCTGTTTCCAGACTCCTGTTTCTCCCCCTCTGTTTCCAGACTCCTGTTTCTGCCCCTCTGTTTCCAGTCTCCTGTTTCTGCCCCTCTTTTTCCAGACTCCTGTTTCTCACCCTCTGTTTCCAGACTCCTGTTTCTGCCCCTCTGTTTCCAGACGCCTGTTTCTCTCCTCTGTTTCCAGACTCCTGTTTCTCACCCTCTGTTTCCAGCCTCCTGTTTCTCACCCTCTGTTTCCAGCCTCCTGTTTCTGCCCCTCTGTTTTTTCCACGCTCCTGTTTCTGCCCCACTGTTTCCAGACTCCTGTTTCACACCCTCTGTTTCCAGACTCCTGTTTCTGCCCCTCTGTTTCCAGACTCCGGTTTCTGCCCCTCTGTTTCCAGACTCCTGTTTCTCACCCTCTGTTTCCAGCCTCCTGTTTCTCGCCCTCTGTTTCCAGACTCCTGTTTCTGCCGCTCTGTTTCCAGACTGCTGTTTCAGCCCCTCTGTTTCCAGACTCCTGTTTCTGCCCCTCTGTTTCCAGCCTCCTGATTCAGCCCCTCTGTTTCCAGACTCCTGTTTCTCGCCCTGTTTGCAGACCCCTGTTTCTCCCCCTCTGTTTTCAGACTCCTGTTTCTGCCCCTCTGTTTCCAGACTCCTGTTTCTCCCCCTCTGTTTCCAGACTCCTGCTTCTCCCCCTCTGTTTCCAGACTCCTGTTTCTCCCCCTCTGTTTCCAGACTCCTGTTTCTCCCCCTCTGTATCCAGACTCCTGTTTCTCCTCCTCTGTTTCCAGACTCCTGTTTCTCCCCCTCTGTTTCCAGACTCCTGTTTCTGCACCTCTGTTTCATGACTCCTGTTTCTCACCCTCTGTTTCCAGTCTCCTCTTTCTGCCCCTCTGTTTCCAGCCTCCTGTTTCTGCCCCTCTGTTTCCAGTCTCCTGTTTCTCTCCCTCTGTTTCCAGACTCCTGTTCTGCCCCTCTATTTCCAGTCTCCTGTTCCTCTCCCTCTGTTTCCAGACTCCTGTATCTGCCCCTCTGTTTCCAGACTTCTGTTTCTCACCCTGTGTTTCCAGACTCCTGTTTCTCCCACTCTGTTTCCAGCCTCCTGTTTCTCCCCCTCTGTTTCCAGACTCCTATTTCTGCCCCTCTGTTTCCAGACTCCTGTTTCTCACCATCTGTTTCCAGACTCCTGTTTCTCCCCCTCTGTTTCCAGACTCCTGTTTCTGCCCCTCTGTTTCCAGCCTCCTGTTTCTCCCCCTCTGTTTCCACACTCTTGTATCTGCCCCTCTGTTTCCAGACTCTTGTTTCTCCCCCTCTGTTTCCAGACTCCTGTTTCTCCCCCTCTGTTTCCAGACTCCTGTTTCTGCCCCTCTGTTTCCAGTCTCCTGTTTCACCCCCTTTGTTTCCAGACTCCTGTTTCTCACCCTCTGTTTCCAGACTCCTGTTTCTGCCCCTCTGTTTCCAGACGCCTGTTTCTCCCCCTCTGTTTCCAGACTCCTGTTTCTCACCCTCTGTTTCCAGCCTCCTGTTTCTCACCATCTGTTTCCAGCCTACTGTTTCTCCCCCTCTGTTTCCACACTCCTGTTTCTGCCCCACTGTTTCCAGGCTCCTGTTTCTCACCATCTGTTTCCAGACTCCTGTTTCTGCCCCTCTGTTTCCAGACTCCTGTTTCTGCCCCTCTGTTTCCAGACTCCGGTTTCAGCCCCTCTGTTTCCAGACTCCTGTTCTGCCCCTCTATTTCCAGTCTCCTGTTCCTCTCCCTCTGTTTCCAGACTCCTGTATCTGCCCCTCTGTTTCCAGACTTCTGTTTCTCACCCTGTGTTTCCAGACTCCTGTTTCTCCCACTCTGTTTCCAGCCTCCTGTTTCTCCCCCTCTGTTTCCAGACTCCTATTTCTGCCCCTCTGTTTCCAGACTCCTGTTTCTCACCATCTGTTTCCAGACTCCTGTTTCTCCCCCTCTGTTTCCAGACTCCTGTTTCTGCCCCTCTGTTTCCAGCCTCCTGTTTCTCCCCCTCTGTTTCCACACTCTTGTATCTGCCCCTCTGTTTCCAGACTCTTGTTTCTCCCCCTCTGTTTCCAGACTCCTGTTTCTCCCCCTCTGTTTCCAGACTCCTGTTTCTGCCCCTCTGTTTCCAGTCTCCTGTTTCACCCCCTTTGTTTCCAGACTCCTGTTTCTCACCCTCTGTTTCCAGACTCCTGTTTCTGCCCCTCTGTTTCCAGACGCCTGTTTCTCCCCCTCTGTTTCCAGACTCCTGTTTCTCACCCTCTGTTTCCAGCCTCCTGTTTCTCACCATCTGTTTCCAGCCTACTGTTTCTCCCCCTCTGTTTCCACACTCCTGTTTCTGCCCCACTGTTTCCAGGCTCCTGTTTCTCACCATCTGTTTCCAGACTCCTGTTTCTGCCCCTCTGTTTCCAGACTCCTGTTTCTGCCCCTCTGTTTCCAGACTCCGGTTTCAGCCCCTCTGTTTCCAGACTCCTCTTTCTCACCCACTGTTTCCTGACTCCTGTTTCTCCCCCTCTGTTTCCAGGCTCCAGTTTCTTCCCCTCTGTTTCCAGCCTCCTGTTTCTCCCTCTCTGTTTCCAGACTCCTGTTTCTCCCCCTCTGTCTCCAGACTCCTGTTTCTCCCCCTCTGTTTCCAGACTCCTGTTTCTGCCCCTCTGTTTCCAGCCTCCTGTTTCTGCCCCTCTGTTTCCAGCCTCCTGTTTCTGCCCCTCTGTTTTCAGACTCCTGTTTCTGCCCCACTGTTTCCAGACTCCGGTTTCTGCCCCTCTGTTTCCAGACTCCTCTTTCTCACCCTCTGTTTCCTGACTCCTGTTTCTCCCCCTCTGTTTCCAGGCTCCTGTTTCTTCCCCTCTGTTTCCAGCCTCCTGTTTCTCCCCCTCTGTTTCCAGACTCCTGTTTCTCCCCCTCTGTTTTCAGATTCCTGTTTCTGCCCCTCTGTTTCCAGACTCCTGTTTCTCTCCCTCTGTTTCCAGACTCCTGTTTCTGCCCCTCTATTTCCAGTCTCCTGTTTCTCTCCCTCTGTTTCCAGACTCCTGTTTCTGCCCCTCTGTTTCCAGACTTCTGTTTCTCACCCTGTGTTTCCAGACTCCTGTTTCTCCCCCTCTGTTTCCAGGCTCCTGATTCTCCCCCTCTGTTTTCAGACTCCTGATTCTGCCCCTCTGTTTCCAGACTCCTGTTTCTCCCCCTCTGTTTCCAGACTCCTGCTTCTCCCCCTCTGTTTCCAGCCTCCTGTTTCTGCCCCTCTGTTTCGAGACTCCTGTTTCTGCCCCTCTGTTTCCAGACTCCTGTTTCTCCCCCTCTGTTCCCAGACTCTTGTTTCTCCCCCTCTGTTTCCAGACTCCTGTTTCTCCCCCTCTGTTTCCAGACTCCTGTTTCTCACCCTCTGTTTCCAGCCTCCTGTTTCACAACCTCTGTTTCCAGCCTCCTGTTTCTCCCCGTCTGTTTCCACACTCCTTTTTCTGCCCCACTGTTTCCCGACTCCTGTTTCTCACCCTCTGTTTCCAGACTCCTGTTTCTGCCCCTCTGTTTCCAGACTCCTGTTTCTGCCCCTCTGTTTCCAGACTCCGGTTTCTGCCCCTCTGTTTCCAGACTCCTCTTTCTCACCCTCTGTTTCCAGACTCCTGTTTCTGCCCCTCTGTTTCCAGACTCCTGTTTCTGCCCCTCTGTTTCCAGCCTCCTGTTTCTCCCCCTCTGTTTCCAGACTCCTGTTTCTCCTCCTCAGTTTACAGGCTCCTGTTTCTCCCCCTCTGTTTTCAGACTCCTGTTTCTGCCCCTCTGTTTCCAGACTCCTGTTTCTGCCCCTCTGTTTCCAGCCTCCTGTTTCTCACCCTCTGTTTCCAGACTCCTGTTTCTCCCCCTCTGTTTCCAGACTCCTGTTTCTGCCCCTCTGTTTCCAGTCTCCTGTTTCTGCCCCTCTTTTTCCAGACTCCTGTTTCTCACCCTCTGTTTCCAGACTCCTGTTTCTGCCCCTCTGTTTCCAGACGCCTGTTTATCTCCTCTGTTTCCAGACTCCTGTTTCTCACCCTCTGTTTCCAGCCTCCTGTTTCTCACCCTCTGTTTCCAGCCTCCTGTTTCTGCCCCTCTGTTTCCACGCTCCTGTTTCTGCCCCACTGTTTCCAGACTCCTGTTTCACACCCTCTGTTTCCAGACTCCTGTTTCTGCCCCTCTGTTTCCAGACTCCGGTTTCTGCCCCTCTGTTTCCAGACTCCTGTTTCTCACCCTCTGTTTCCAGCCTCCTGTTTCTCGCCCTCTGTTTCCAGACTCCTGTTTCTGCCGCTCTGTTTCCAGACTGCTGTTTCAGCCCCTCTGTTTCCAGACTCCTGTTTCTGCCCCTCTGTTTCCAGCCTCCTGATTCAGCCCCTCTGTTTCCAGACTCCTGTTTCTCGCCCTGTTTGCAGACCCCTGTTTCTCCCCCTCTGTTTTCAGACTCCTGTTTCTGCCCCTCTGTTTCCAGACTCCTGTTTCTCCCCCTCTGTTTCCAGACTCCTGTTTCTCCCCCTCTGTTTCCAGACTCCTGTTTCTCCCCCTCTGTTTCCAGACTCCTGTTTCTCCCCCTCTGTATCCAGACTCCTGTTTCTCCTCCTCTGTTTCCAGACTCCTGTTTCTCCCCCTCTGTTTCCAGACTCCTGTTTCTGCACCTCTGTTTCATGACTCCTGTTTCTCACCCTCTGTTTCCAGTCTCCTCTTTCTGCCCCTCTGTTTCCAGCCTCCTGTTTCTGCCCCTCTGTTTCCAGTCTCCTGTTTCTCTCCCTCTGTTTCCAGACTCCTGTTCTGCCCCTCTATTTCCAGTCTCCTGTTCCTCTCCCTCTGTTTCCAGACTCCTGTATCTGCCCCTCTGTTTCCAGACTTCTGTTTCTCACCCTGTGTTTCCAGACTCCTGTTTCTCCCACTCTGTTTCCAGCCTCCTGTTTCTCCCCCTCTGTTTCCAGACTCCTATTTCTGCCCCTCTGTTTCCAGACTCCTGTTTCTCACCATCTGTTTCCAGACTCCTGTTTCTCCCCTCTGTTTCCAGACTCCTGTTTCTGCCCCTCTGTTTCCAGCCTCCTGTTTCTCCCCCTCTGTTTCCACACTCTTGTATCTGCCCCTCTGTTTCCAGACTCTTGTTTCTCCCCCTCTGTTTCCAGACTCCTGTTTCTCCCCCTCTGTTTCCAGACTCCTGTTTCTGCCCCTCTGTTTCCAGTCTCCTGTTTCACCCCCTTTGTTTCCAGACTCCTGTTTCTCACCCTCTGTTTCCAGACTCCTGTTTCTGCCCCTCTGTTTCCAGACGCCTGTTTCTCCCCCTCTGTTTCCAGACTCCTGTTTCTCACCCTCTGTTTCCAGCCTCCTGTTTCTCACCATCTGTTTCCAGCCTACTGTTTCTCCCCCTCTGTTTCCACACTCCTGTTTCTGCCCCACTGTTTCCAGGCTCCTGTTTCTCACCATCTGTTTCCAGACTCCTGTTTCTGCCCCTCTGTTTCCAGACTCCTGTTTCTGCCCCTCTGTTTCCAGACTCCGGTTTCAGCCCCTCTGTTTCCAGACTCCTCTTTCTCACCCACTGTTTCCTGACTCCTGTTTCTCCCCCTCTGTTTCCAGGCTCCAGTTTCTTCCCCTCTGTTTCCAGCCTCCTGTTTCTCCCTCTCTGTTTCCCGACTCCTGTTTCTCCCCCTCTGTCTCCAGACTCCTGTTTCTCCCCCTCTGTTTCCAGACTCCTGTTTCTGCCCCTCTGTTTCCAGCCTCCTGTTTCTGCCCCTCTGTTTCCAGCCTCCTGTTTCTGCCCCTCTGTTTTCAGACTCCTGTTTCTGCCCCACTGTTTCCAGACTCCGGTTTCTGCCCCTCTGTTTCCAGACTCCTCTTTCTCACCCTCTGTTTCCTGACTCCTGTTTCTCCCCCTCTGTTTCCAGGCTCCTGTTTCTTCCCCTCTGTTTCCAGCCTCCTGTTTCTCCCCCTCTGTTTCCAGACTCCTGTTTCTCCCCCTCTGTTTTCAGATTCCTGTTTCTGCCCCTCTGTTTCCAGACTCCTGTTTCTCTCCCTCTGTTTCCAGACTCCTGTTTCTGCCCCTCTATTTCCAGTCTCCTGTTTCTCTCCCTCTGTTTCCAGACTCCTGTTTCTGCCCCTCTGTTTCCAGACTTCTGTTTCACACCCTGTGTTTCCAGACTCCTGTTTCTCCCCCTCTGTTTCCAGGCTCCTGATTCTCCCCCTCTGTTTTCAGACTCCTGATTCTGCCCCTCTGTTTCCAGACTCCTGTTTCTCCCCCTCTGTTTCCAGACTCCTGCTTCTCCCCCTCTGTTTCCAGCCTCCTGTTTCTGCCCCTCTGTTTCGAGACTCCTGTTTCTGCCCCTCTGTTTCCAGACTCCTGTTTCTCCCCCTCTGTTCCCAGACTCTTGTTTCTCCCCCTCTGTTTCCAGACTCCTGTTTCTCCCCCTCTGTTTCCAGACTCCTGTTTCTCACCCTCTGTTTCCAGCCTCCTGTTTCACAACCTCTGTTTCCAGCCTCCTGTTTCTCCCCGTCTGTTTCCACACTCCTTTTTCTGCCCCACTGTTTCCCGACTCCTGTTTCTCACCCTCTGTTTCCAGACTCCTGTTTCTGCCCCTCTGTTTCCAGACTCCTGTTTCTGCCCCTCTGTTTCCAGACTCCGGTTTCTGCCCCTCTGTTTCCAGACTCCTCTTTCTCACCCTCTGTTTCCAGACTCCTGTTTCTGCCCCTCTGTTTCCAGACTCCTGTTTCTGCCCCTCTGTTTCCAGGCTCCTGTTTCTGCCCCTCTGTTTCCAGCCTCCTGTTTCTGCCCCTCTGTTTCCAGTCTCCTGTTTCTCCCCCTCTGTTTGCAGACCCCTGTTTCTCCCCCTCTGTTTTCAGACTCCTGTTTCTCCCCCTCTGTTACCAGACTCCTGTTTCTCCACCTCTGTTTCCAGACTCCTTTTTCTGCCCCCCTGTTTCCAGACTCCTGTTTCTCACCCTCTGTTTCCAGTCTCTTCTTTCTGCCCCTCTGTTTCCAGCCTCCTGTTTCTGCCCCTCTGTTTCCAGTCTCCTGTTTCTCTCCCTCTGTTTCCAGACTCCTGTTTCTGCCCCTCTGTTTCCAGCCTCCTGTTTCTGCCCCTCTGTTTCCAGTCTCCTGTTTCTCTCCCTCTGTTTCCAGACTCCTGTTTCTGCCCCTCTGTTTCCAGACTCCTGTTTCTGCCCCTCTGTTTCCAGACTCCTGTTTCTCCCCCTCTGTTTCCAGCCTCCTGTTTCTCCCCCTCTGTTTCCAGACTCCTATTTCAGCCCCTCTGTTTCCAGACTCCTGTTTCTCACCATCTGTTTCCAGACTCCTGTTTCTCCCCCTCTGTTTCCAGACTCCTGTTTCTGCCCCTCTGTTTCCAGACTCTTGTTTCTCCCCTCTGTTTCCAGACTCCTGTTTCTGCCCCTCTGTTTCCAGACTCCTGTTTCTGCCCCTCTGTTTCCAGCCTCCTGTTTCTCCCCCTCTGTTTCCAGACTCTTGTTTCTCCACCTCTGTTTTCAGACTCCTGTTTCTCCCCCTCTGTTTCCAGACTCCTGTTTCTCACCCTCTGTTTCCAGACTCCTGTTTCTGCCCCTCTGTTACCAGCCTCCTGTATCTGCCCCTCTGTTTCCAGCCTCCTGTTTCTCCCCCTCTGTTTCCAGACTCCTGTTTCTCCTCCTCTGTTTTCAGACTCCTGTTTCTCCCCATCTGTTTTCAGACTCCTGTTTCTGCCCCTCTGTTTCCAGACTCCTGTTTCTCCCCCTCTGTTTCCAGACTCCTGTTTCTCCCCCTCTGTTTCCAGACTCCTGTTTCTCCCCCTCTGTTTACAGACTCCTGTTTCTCCCCCTCTGTTTCCAGCCTCCTGTTTCTCCCCCTCTGTTTCCAAACTCCTGTTTCTGCCCCTCTGTTTCCAGACTCCTGTTTCTGCCCCACTGTTTCCAGACTCCTCTTTCTGCCCCTCTGTTTCCAGCCTCCTGTTTCTCCCCCTCTGTTTCCAGACTCCTGTTTCTCCCCTTCTGTTTCCAGACTCCTGTTTCTGCCCCTCTGTTTCCAGACTCCTGTTTCTGCCCCTCTGTTACCAGCCTCCTGTATCTGCCCCTCTGTTTCCAGCCTCCTGTTTCTCCCACTCTGTTTCCAGACTACTGTTTCTCCTCCTCTGTTTTCAGACTCCTGTTTCTCCCCATCTGTTTTCAGACTCCTGTTTCTGCCCCTCTGTTTCCAGACTCCTGTTTCTCCCCCTCTGTTTCCTGACTCCTGTTTCTCCCCCTCTGTTTCCAGGCTCCAGTTTCTTCCCCTCTGTTTCCAGCCTCCTGTTTCTCCCTCTCTGTTTCCCGACTCCTGTTTCTCCCCCTCTGTCTCCAGACTCCTGTTTCTCCCCCTCTGTTTCCAGACTCCTGTTTCTGCCCCTCTGTTTCCAGCCTCCTGTTTCTGCCCCTCTGTTTCCAGCCTCCTGTTTCTGCCCCTCTGTTTTCAGACTCCTGTTTCTGCCCCACTGTTTCCAGACTCCGGTTTCTGCCCCTCTGTTTCCAGACTCCTCTTTCTCACCCTCTGTTTCCTGACTCCTGTTTCTCCCCCTCTGTTTCCAGGCTCCTGTTTCTTCCCCTCTGTTTCCAGCCTCCTGTTTCTCCCCCTCTGTTTCCAGACTCCTGTTTCTCCCCCTCTGTTTTCAGATTCCTGTTTCTGCCCCTCTGTTTCCAGACTCCTGTTTCTCTCCCTCTGTTTCCAGACTCCTGTTTCTGCCCCTCTATTTCCAGTCTCCTGTTTCTCTCCCTCTGTTTCCAGACTCCTGTTTCTGCCCCTCTGTTTCCAGACTTCTGTTTCTCACCCTGTGTTTCCAGACTCCTGTTTCTCCCCCTCTGTTTCCAGGCTCCTGATTCTCCCCCTCTGTTTTCAGACTCCTGATTCTGCCCCTCTGTTTCCAGACTCCTGTTTCTCCCCCTCTGTTTCCAGACTCCTGCTTCTCCCCCTCTGTTTCCAGCCTCCTGTTTCTGCCCCTCTGTTTCGAGACTCCTGTTTCTGCCCCTCTGTTTCCAGACTCCTGTTTCTCCCCCTCTGTTCCCAGACTCTTGTTTCTCCCCCTCTGTTTCCAGACTCCTGTTTCTCCCCCTCTGTTTCCAGACTCCTGTTTCTCACCCTCTGTTTCCAGCCTCCTGTTTCACAACCTCTGTTTCCAGCCTCCTGTTTCTCCCCGTCTGTTTCCACACTCCTTTTTCTGCCCCACTGTTTCCCGACTCCTGTTTCTCACCCTCTGTTTCCAGACTCCTGTTTCTGCCCCTCTGTTTCCAGACTCCTGTTTCTGCCCCTCTGTTTCCAGACTCCGGTTTCTGCCCCTCTGTTTCCAGACTCCTCTTTCTCACCCTCTGTTTCCAGACTCCTGTTTCTGCCCCTCTGTTTCCAGACTCCTGTTTCTGCCCCTCTGTTTCCAGGCTCCTGTTTCTGCCCCTCTGTTTCCAGCCTCCTGTTTCTGCCCCTCTGTTTCCAGTCTCCTGTTTCTCCCCCTCTGTTTGCAGACCCCTGTTTCTCCCCCTCTGTTTTCAGACTCCTGTTTCTCCCCCTCTGTTACCAGACTCCTGTTTCTCCACCTCTGTTTCCAGACTCCTTTTTCTGCCCCCCTGTTTCCAGACTCCTGTTTCTCACCCTCTGTTTCCAGTCTCTTCTTTCTGCCCCTCTGTTTCCAGCCTCCTGTTTCTGCCCCTCTGTTTCCAGTCTCCTGTTTCTCTCCCTCTGTTTCCAGACTCCTGTTTCTGCCCCTCTGTTTCCAGCCTCCTGTTTCTGCCCCTCTGTTTCCAGTCTCCTGTTTCTCTCCCTCTGTTTCCAGACTCCTGTTTCTGCCCCTCTGTTTCCAGACTCCTGTTTCTGCCCCTCTGTTTCCAGACTCCTGTTTCTCCCCCTCTGTTTCCAGCCTCCTGTTTCTCCCCCTCTGTTTCCAGACTCCTATTTCAGCCCCTCTGTTTCCAGACTCCTGTTTCTCACCATCTGTTTCCAGACTCCTGTTTCTCCCCCTCTGTTTCCAGACTCCTGTTTCTGCCCCTCTGTTTCCAGACTCTTGTTTCTCCCCTCTGTTTCCAGACTCCTGTTTCTGCCCCTCTGTTTCCAGACTCCTGTTTCTGCCCCTCTGTTTCCAGCCTCCTGTTTCTCCCCCTCTGTTTCCAGACTCTTGTTTCTCCACCTCTGTTTTCAGACTCCTGTTTCTCCCCCTCTGTTTCCAGACTCCTGTTTCTCACCCTCTGTTTCCAGACTCCTGTTTCTGCCCCTCTGTTACCAGCCTCCTGTATCTGCCCCTCTGTTTCCAGCCTCCTGTTTCTCCCCCTCTGTTTTCCAGACTCCTGTTTCTCCTCCTCTGTTTTCAGACTCCTGTTTCTCCCCATCTGTTTTCAGACTCCTGTTTCTGCCCCTCTGTTTCCAGACTCCTGTTTCTCCCCCTCTGTTTCCAGACTCCTGTTTCTCCCCCTCTGTTTCCAGACTCCTGTTTCTCCCCCTCTGTTTACAGACTCCTGTTTCTCCCCCTCTGTTTCCAGCCTCCTGTTTCTCCCCCTCTGTTTCCAAACTCCTGTTTCTGCCCCTCTGTTTCCAGACTCCTGTTTCTGCCCCACTGTTTCCAGACTCCTCTTTCTGCCCCTCTGTTTCCAGCCTCCTGTTTCTCCCCCTCTGTTTCCAGACTCCTGTTTCTCCCCTTCTGTTTCCAGACTCCTGTTTCTGCCCCTCTGTTTCCAGACTCCTGTTTCTGCCCCTCTGTTACCAGCCTCCTGTATCTGCCCCTCTGTTTCCAGCCTCCTGTTTCTCCCACTCTGTTTCCAGACTACTGTTTCTCCTCCTCTGTTTTCAGACTCCTGTTTCTCCCCATCTGTTTTCAGACTCCTGTTTCTGCCCCTCTGTTTCCAGACTCCTGTTTCTCCCCCTCTGTTTCCGGACTCCTGTTTCTCCCCCTCTGTTTCCAGACTCCTGTTTCTCGCCCTGTTTGCAGACCCCTGTTTCTCCCCCTCTGTTTTCAGACTCCTGTTTCTGCCCCTCTGTTTCCAGACTCCTGTTTCTCCCCCTCTGTGTCCAGACGCCTGTTTCTCTCCCTCTGTTTCCAGCCTCCTGTTTCTGCCCCTCTGTTTCGAGACTCCTGTTTCTGCCCCTCTGTTTCCAGACTCCTGTTTCTCCCCCTCTGTTCCCAGACTCTTGTTTCTCCCCCTCTGTTTCCAGACTCCTGTTTCTCCCCCTCTGTTTCCAGACTCCTGTTTCTCACCCTCTGTTTCCAGCCTCCTGTTTCACAACCTCTGTTTCCAGCCTCCTGTTTCTCCCCGTCTGTTTCCACACTCCTTTTTCTGCCCCACTGTTTCCCGACTCCTGTTTCTCACCCTCTGTTTCCAGACTCCTGTTTCTGCCCCTCTGTTTCCAGACTCCTGTTTCTGCCCCTCTGTTTCCAGACTCCGGTTTCTGCCCCTCTGTTTCCAGACTCCTCTTTCTCACCCTCTGTTTCCAGACTCCTGTTTCTGCCCCTCTTTTTCCAGACTCCTGTTTCAGCCCCTCTGTTTCCAGGCTCCTGTTTCTGCCCCTCTGTTTCCAGCCTCCTGTTTCTGCCCCTCTGTTTCCAGTCTCCTGTTTCTCCCCCTCTGTTTGCAGACCCCTGTTTCTCCCCCTCTGTTTTCAGACTCCTGTTTCTCCCCCTCTGTTACCAGACTCCTGTTTCTCCACCTCTGTTTCCAGACTCCTTTTTCTGCCCCCCTGTTTCCAGACTCCTGTTTCTCACCCTCTGTTTCCAGTCTCTTCTTTCTGCCCCTCTGTTTCCAGCCTCCTGTTTCTGCCCCTCTGTTTCCAGTCTCCTGTTTCTCTCCCTCTGTTTCCAGACTCCTGTTTCTGCCCCTCTGTTTCCAGCCTCCTGTTTCTGCCCCTCTGTTTCCAGTCTCCTGTTTCTCTCCCTCTGTTTCCAGACTCCTGTTTCTGCCCCTCTGTTTCCAGACTCCTGTTTCTGCCCCTCTGTTTCCAGACTCCTGTTTCTCCCCCTCTGTTTCCAGCCTCCTGTTTCTCCCCCTCTGTTTCCAGACTCCTATTTCAGCCCCTCTGTTTCCAGACTCCTGTTTCTCACCATCTGTTTCCAGACTCCTGTTTCTCCCCCTCTGTTTCCAGACTCCTGTTTCTGCCCTCTGTTTCCAGACTCTTGTTTCTCCCCTCTGTTTCCAGACTCCTGTTTCTGCCCCTCTGTTTCCAGACTCCTGTTTCTGCCCCTCTGTTTCCAGCCTCCTGTTTCTCCCCCTCTGTTTCCAGACTCTTGTTTCTCCACCTCTGTTTTCAGACTCCTGTTTCTCCCCCTCTGATTCCAGACTCCTGTTTCTCACCCTCTGTTTCCAGACTCCTGTTTCTGCCCCTCTGTTACCAGCCTCCTGTATCTGCCCCTCTGTTTCCAGCCTCCTGTTTCTCCCCCCTCTGTTTCCAGACTCCTGTTTCTCCTCCTCTGTTTTCAGACTCCTGTTTCTCCCCATCTGTTTCAGACTCCTGTTTCTGCCCCTCTGTTTCCAGACTCCTGTTTCTCCCCCTCTGTTTCCAGACTCCTGTTTCTCCCCCTCTGTTTCCAGACTCCTGTTTCTCCCCTCTGTTTACAGACTCCTGTTTCTCCCCCTCTGTTTCCAGCCTCCTGTTTCTCCCCCTCTGTTTCCAAACTCCTGTTTCTGCCCCTCTGTTTCCAGACTCCTGTTTCTGCCCCACTGTTTCCAGACTCCTCTTTCTGCCCCTCTGTTTCCAGCCTCCTGTTTCTCCCCCCTCTGTTTCCAGACTCCTGTTTCTCACCCTCCTGTTTCCAGACTCCTGTTTCTGCCCCTCTGTTTCCAGACTCCTGTTTCTGCCCCTCTGTTACCAGCCTCCTGTATCTGCCCCTCTGTTTCCAGCCTCCTGTTTCTCCCACTCTGTTTCCAGACTACTGTTTCTCCTCCTCTGTTTTCAGACTCCTGTTTCTCCCCATCTGTTTTCAGACTCCTGTTTCTGCCCCTCTGTTTCCAGACTCCTGTTTCTCCCCCTCTGTTTCCGGACTCCTGTTTCTCCCCCTCTGTTTCCAGACTCCTGTTTCTCGCCCTGTTTGCAGACCCCTGTTTCTCCCCCTCTGTTTTCAGACTCCTGTTTCTGCCCCTCTGTTTCCAGACTCCTGTTTCTCCCCCTCTGTTTCCAGACTCCTGTTTCTCCCCCTCTGTTTCCAGACTCCTGTTTCTCCCCCTCTGTTTCCAGACTCCTGTTTCTCCCCCTTTGTTTCCAGACTCCTGTTTCTCCTCCTCTGTTTCCAGACTCCTGTTTCTCCCCCTCTGTTTCCAGACTGCTGTTTCTGCCCCTCTGTTTCATGACTCCTGTTTCTCACCCTCTGTTTCCAGTCTCCTCTTTCTGCCCCTCTGTTTCCAGCCTCCTGTTTCTGCCCCTCTGTTTCCAGTCTCCTGTTTCTCTCCCTCTGTTTCCAGACTCCTGTTCTGCCCCTCTATTTCCAGTCTCCTGTTACTCTCCCTCTGTTTCCAGACTCCTGTATCTGCCCCTCTGTTTCCAGACTTCTGTTTCTCACCCTGTGTTTCCAGACTCCTGTTTCTCCCACTCTGTTTCCAGCCTCCTGTTTCTCCCCCTCTGTTTCCAGACTCCTATTTCTGCCCCTCTGTTTCCAGACTCCTGTTTCTCACCATCTGTTTCCAGACTCCTGTTTCTCCCCCTCTGTTTCCAGACTCCTGTTTCTGCCCCTCTGTTTCCAGCCTCCTGTTTCTCCCCCTCTGTTTCCACACTCTTGTATCTGCCCCTCTGTTTCCAGACTCTTGTTTCTCCCCCTCTGTTTCCAGACTCCTGTTTCTCCCCCTCTGTTTCCAGACTCCTGTTTCTGCCCCTCTGTTTCCAGTCTCCTGTTTCACCCCCTTTGTTTCCAGACTCCTGTTTCTCACCCTCTGTTTCCAGACTACTGTTTCTGCCCCTCTGTTTCCAGACGCCTGTTTCTCCCCCTCTGTTTCCAGACTCCTGTTTCTCTCCCTCTGTTTCCAGCCTCCTGTTTCTCACCCTCTGTTTCCAGCCTACTGTTTCTCCCCCTCTGTTTCCACACTCCTGTTTCTGCCCCACTGTTTCCAGGCTCCTGTTTCTCACCATCTGTTTCCAGACTCCTGTTTCTGCCCCTCTGTTTCCAGACTCCTGTTTCTGCCCCTCTGTTTCCAGACTCCGGTTTCAGCCCCTCTGTTTCCAGACTCCTCTTTCTCACCCACTGTTTCCTGACTCCTGTTTCTCCCCCTCTGTTTCCAGGCTCCAGTTTCTTCCCCTCTGTTTCCAGCCTCCTGTTTCTCCCCCTCTGTTTCCAGACTCCTGTTTCTCCCCCTCTGTTTCCAGTCCCCCTCTGTTCCAGACTCCTGTTTCTGCCCCTCTGTTTCCAGCCTCCTGTTTCTGCCCCTCTGTTTCCAGCCTCCTGTTTCTCCCCCTCTGTTTTCAGACTCCTGTTTCTGCCCCACTGTTTCCAGACTCCGGTTTCTGCCCCTCTGTTTCCAGACTCCTCTTTCTCACCCTCTGTTTCCTGACTCCTGTTTCTCCCCCTCTGTTTCCAGGCTCCTGTTCCTTCCCCTCTGTTTCCAGCCTCCTGTTTCTCCCCCTCTGTTTCCAGACTCCTGTTTCTCCCCCTCTGTTTTCAGATTCCTGTTTCTGCCCCTCTGTTTCCAGACTCCTGTTTCTCTCCCTCTGTTTCCAGACTCCTGTTTCTGCCCCTCTATTTCCAGTCTCCTGTTCTCTCCCTCTGTTTCCAGACTCCTGTTTCTGCCCCTCTGTTTCCAGACTTCTGTTTCTCACCCTGTGTTTCCAGACTCCTGTTTCTCCCCCTCTGTTTCCAGGCTCCTGATTCTCCCCCTCTGTTTTCAGACTCCTGATTCTGCCCCTCTGTTTCCAGACTCCTGTTTCTCCCCCTCTGTTTCCAGACTCCTGCTTCTCCCCCTCTGTTTCCAGCCTCCTGTTTCTGCCCCTCTGTTTCGAGACTCCTGTTTCTGCCCTCTGTTTCCAGACTCTGTTTCTCCCCCTCTGTTCCCAGACTCTTGTTTCTCCCCCTCTGTTTCCAGACTCCTGTTTCTCCCCTCTGTTTCCAGACTCCTGTTTCTCACCCTCTGTTTCCAGCCTCCTGTTTCTCACCCTCTGTTTCCAGCCTCCTGTTTCTCCCCGTCTGTTTCCACACTCCTTTTTCTGCCCCACTGTTTCCCGACTCCTGTTTCTCACCCTCTGTTTCCAGACTCCTGTTTCTGCCCCTCTGTTTCCAGACTCCTGTTTCTGCCCCTCTGTTTCCAGACTCCTCTTTCTCACCCTCTGTTTCCAGACTCCTGTTTCTGCCCCTCTGTTTCCAGACTCCTGTTTCTGCCCCTCTGTTTCCAGGCTCCTGTTTCTGCCCCTCTGTTTCCAGCCTCCTGGTTTCTGCCCCTCTGTTCCAGTCTCCTGTTTCTCCCCCTCTGTTTGCAGACCCCTGTTTCTCCCCCTCTGTTTTCAGACTCCTGTTTCTCCCCCTCTGTTACCAGACTCCTGTTTCTCCACCTCTGTTTCCAGACTCCTTTTTCTGCCCCCCTGTTTCCAGACTCCTGTTTCTCACCCTCTGTTTCCAGTCTCTTCTTTCTGCCCCTCTGTTTCCAGCCTCCTGTTTCTGCCCCTCTGTTTCCAGTCTCCTGTTTCTCTCCCTCTGTTTCCAGACTCCTGTTTCTGCCCCTCTGTTTCCAGACTCCTGTTTCTGCCCCTCTGTTTCCAGAATTCCGTTTCTCACCCTGTGTTTCCAGACTCCTGTTTCTCCCCCTCTGTTTCCAGCCTCCTGTTTCTCCCCCTCTGTTTCCAGACTCCTATTTCAGCCCCTCTGTTTCCAGACTCCTGTTTCTCACCATCTGTTTCCAGACTCCTGTTTCTCCCCCTCTGTTTCCAGACTCCTGTTTCTGCCCCTCTGTTTCCAGACTCTTGTTTCTCCCCTCTGTTTCCAGACTCCTGTTTCTGCCCCTCTGTTTCCAGACTCCTGTTTCTGCCCCTCTGTTTCCAGCCTCCTGTTTCTCCCCCTCTGTTTCCAGACTCTTGTTTCTCCACCTCTGTTTTCAGACTCCTGTTTCTCCCCCTCTGTTTCCAGACTCCTGTTTCTCACCCTCTGTTTCCAGACTCCTGTTTCTGCCCCTCTGTTACCAGCCTCCTGTATCTGCCCCTCTGTTTCCAGCCTCCTGTTTCTCCCCCTCTGTTTCCAGACTCCTGTTTCTCCTCCTCTGTTTTCAGACTCCTGTTTCTCCCCATCTGTTTTCAGACTCCTGTTTCTGCCCCTCTGTTTCCAGACTCCTGTTTCTCCCCCTCTGTTTCCAGACTCCTGTTTCTCCCCCTCTGTTTCCAGACTCCTGTTTCTCCCCCTCTGTTTACAGACTCCTGTTTCTCCCCCTCTGTTTCCAGCCTCCTGTTTCTCCCCCTCTGTTTCCAAACTCCTGTTTCTGCCCCTCTGTTTCCAGACTCCTGTTTCTGCCCCACTGTTTCCAGACTCCTCTTTCTGCCCCTCTGTTTCCAGCCTCCTGTTTCTCCCCCTCTGTTTCCAGACTCCTGTTTCTCCCCTTCTGTTTCCAGACTCCTGTTTCTGCCCCTCTGTTTCCAGACTCCTGTTTCTGCCCCTCTGTTACCAGCCTCCTGTATCTGCCCCTCTGTTTCCAGCCTCCTGTTTCTCCCCCTCTGTTTCCAGACTCCTGTTTCTCCTCCTCTGTTTTCAGACTCCTGTTTCTCCCCATCTGTTTTCAGACTCCTGTTTCTGCCCCTCTGTTTCCAGACTCCTGTTTCTCCCCCTCTGTTTCCAGACTCCTGTTTCTCCCCCTCTGTTTCCAGACTCCTGTTTCTCCTCCTCTGTTTACAGACTCCTGTTTCTCCCCCTCTGTTTCCAGCCTCCTGTTTCTCCCCCTCTGTTTCCAAACTCCTGTTTCTGCCCCTCTGTTTCCAGACTCCTGTTTCTCCCCCTCTGTTTCCAGACTCCTGTTTCTGCCCCTCTGTTTCCTGACTTCTGTTTCTCACCCTGTGTTTCCAGACTCCTGTTTCTCCCCCTCTGTTTCCAGCCTCCTGTTTCTCCCCCTCGGTTTCCAGACTCCTATTTCTGCCCCTCTGTTTCCAGACTCCTGTTTCTCACCATCTGTTTCCAGACTCCTGTTTCTCCCCCTCTGTTTCCAGACTTCTGTTTCTGCCCCTCTGTTTCCAGACTCTTGTATCTCCCCCTCTGTTTCCAGACTCCTGTTTCTACTCCTCTGTTTCCAGACTCCTGTTTCTGCCCCTCTGTTTCGAGCCTCCTGATTCTGCCCCTCTGTTTCCAGCCTCCTCTTTCTCACCCTCTGTTTCCTGACTCCTGTTTCTCCCCCTCTGTTTCCAGACTCCTGTTTCTGCCCCTCTGTTTCCAGACTCCTGATTCTCCCCCTCTGTTTCCAGACTCCTGTTTCTCCCCCTCTGTTTCCAGACTCCTGTTTCTCCCCCTCTGTTCCCAGTCTCCTGTTTCTCCACCTCTGTTTCCAGACTCCTGTTTCTCACCCTCTGTTTCCAGGCTCCTGTTTCTCACCCTCTGTTTCGAGCCTCCAGTTTCTGCCCCTCTGTTTCCAGCCTCCTGTTTCTCCCCCTCTGTTTCCAAAATCCTGTTTCTGCCCCTCTGTTTCCAGACTCCTGTTTCTCCCCCTCTGTTTCCAGACTCCTGTTTCTGCCCCTCTGTTTCCAGAATTCTGTTTCTCACCCTGTGTTTCCAGACTCCTGTTTCTCCCCCTCTGTTTCCAGCCTCCTGTTTCTCCCCCTCTGTTTCCAGACTCCTATTTCTGCCCCTCTGTTTCCAGACTCCTGTTTCTCACCATCTGTTTCCAGACTCCTGTTTCTCCCCCTCTGTTTCCAGACTCCTGTTTCTGCCCCTCTGTTTCCAGACTCCTGTTTCTTCCCCTCTGTTTCCAGACTCCTGTTTCTGCCCCTCTGTTTCGAGCCTCCTGATTCTGCCCCTCTGTTTCCAGCCTCCTCTTTCTCACCCTCTGTTTCCTGACTCCAGTTTCTCCCCCTCTGTTTCCAGCCTCCTGTTTCTGACCCTCTGTTTCCAGTCTCCTGTTTCTCTCCCTCTGTTTCCAGATTCCTGTTTCTCACCATCTGTTTCCAGACTCCTGTTTCTCCCACTCTGTTTCCAGACTCCTGTTTCTGCCCCTCTGTTTCCAGCCTCCTGTTTCTCCCCCTCTGTTTCCACACTCCTGTTTCTGCCCCTCTGTTTCCAGCCTCCTGTTTCTCACCCTCTGTTTCCAGACTCCTGTTTCTGCCCCTCTGTTTCCAGACGCCTGTTTCTGCCCCTCTGTTTCCAGACTCCTGTTTCTCCCCCTCTGTTTCCAGACTCCTGTTTCTCCCCCTCTGATTCCAGACTCCTGTTTCTCCCCCTCTGTTTCCGGACTCCTGTTTCTCCCCCTCTGTTTCCAGACTCCTGTTTCTGCCCCTCTGTTTCCAGACTCCTGTTTCTCACCCTTTGTTTCCAGTCTCATCTTTCTGCCCCCCTGTTTCCAGCCTCCTGTTTCTGCCCCTCTGTTTCCAGTCTCCTGTTTCTCTCCCACTGTTTCCAGACTCCTGTTCCTCCCCCTCTGTTTCCAGCCTCCTGTTTCTGCCCCTCTGTTTCCAGACTTCTGTTTCTCACCCTGTGTTTCCAGACTCCTGTTTCTCCCCCTCTGTTTCCAGCCTCCTGTTTTTCCCCTCTGTTTCCAGACTCCTATTTCTGCCCTCTGTTTCCAGACTCCTGTTTCTCACCATCTGTTTCATGACTCCTGTTTCTCCCCCTCTGTTTCCACACTCCTGTTTCTGCCCCTCTGTTTCCAGACTCCTGTTTCTCCCCCTCTGTTTCCACACTCCTGTTTCTGCCCCTCTGTTTCCACACTTCTGTTTCTGCCCCACTGTTTCCAGACTCCTGTTTCTCACCATCTGTTTCCAGACTCCTGTTTCTGCCCCTCTGTTTCCAGACTCCTGTTTCTGCCCCACTGTTTCCAGACTCCGGTTTCTGCCCCTCTGTTTCCAGACTCCTGTTTCTCACCCTCAGTTTCCAGCCTCCTGTTTCTCGCCCTCTGTTTCCAGACTCCTGTTTCTGCCTCTCTGTTTCCAGCCTCCTGTTTCTGCCCCTCTGTTTCCAGACTCCTGTTTCTCCCCCTCTGTTTGCAGACCCCTGTTTCTCCCCCTCTGTTTTCAGACTCCTGTTTCTCCCCCTCTGTTACCAGACTCCTGTTTCTCCCCCTCTGTTTCCAGACTCCTGTTTCTCCCCCTCGGTTTCTAGACTCCTGTTTCTCCCCCTCTGTTTCCAGACTCCTGTTTCTCCCTCTCTGTTTCCAGACTCCTGTTCCTGCCCCTCTGTTTCCAGACTCCTCTTTCTCACCCTGTGTTTCCAGTCTCCTCTTTCTGCCCCTCTGTTTCCAGCCTCCTGTTTCTCCCCCTCTGTTTCCAGTCTCCTGTTTCTCTCCCTCTGTTTCCAGACTCCTGTTTCTGCCCCTCTGTTTCCAGTCTCTTGTTTCTCTCCCTCTGTTTCCAGACTCCTGTTTCTGCCCCTCTGTTTCCAGACTTCTGTTTCTCACACTGTGTTTCCAGACTCCTGTTTCTCCCCCTCTGTTCCCAGGCTCCTGTTTCTCCCCCTCTGTTTCCAGACTCCTATTTCTGCCCCTCTGTTTCCAGACTCCTGTTTCTCCCCCTCTGTTTCCAGCCTCCTGTTTCTCCCCCTCTGTTTCCACACTCTTGTATCTGCCCCTCTGTTTCCAGACTCTTGTTTCTCCCCCTCTGTTTCCAGACTCCTGTTTCTCACCCTCTGTTTCCAGACTCCTGTTTCTGCCCCTCTGTTTCCAGCCTCCTGCTTCTCCCCCTCTGTTTCCACACTCCTGTTTCTGCCCCTCTGTTTCCAGACTCCTGTTTCTCCCCCTCTGTTTCCAGACTCCTGTTTCTGCCCCTCTGTTTCCAGTCTCCTGTTTCTGCCCCTCTGTTTCCAGACGCCTGTTTCTCACCCTCTGTTTCCAGACTCCTGTTTCTGCCCCTCTGTTTCCAGACGCCTGTTTCTCCCCCTCTGTTTCCAGACTCCTGTTTCTCAGCCTCTGTTTCCAGCCTCCTGTTTCTCACCCTCTGTTTCCAGCCTCCTGTTTCTCCCCCTCTGTTTCCACACTCCTGTTTCTGCCCCACTGTTTCCAGACTCCTGTTTCTCACACTCTGTTTCCAGACTCCTGTTTCTGCCCCTCTATTTCCAGACTCCTGTTTCTGCCCCTCTGTTTCCAGACTCCGGTTTCTGCCCCTCTGTTTCCAGACTCCGGTTTCTCAACCTCAGTTTCCAGCCTCCTGTTTCTCGCCCTCTGTTTCCAGACTCCTGTTTCTGCCCCTCTGTTTCCAGACTCCTGTTTCTGCCCCTCTGTTTCCAGACTCCTGCTTCTGCCCCTCTGTTTCCAGCCTCCTGTTTCTGCCCCTCTGTTTCCAGACTCCTGTTTCTCCCCCTCTGTTTGCAGACCCCTGTTTCTCCCCCTCCGTTTTCAGACTCCTGTTTCTCCCCCTCTGTTTCCAGACTCCTGTTTCTCCCCCTCTGTTTCCAGACTCCTGTTTCTGCCCCTCTGTTGCCAGCCTCCTGTTTCTCCCCCTCTGTTTCCACACTCTTGTATCTGCCCCTCTGTTTCCAGACTCTTGTTTCTCCCCCTCTGTTTCCAGACTCCTGTTTCTCACCCTCTGTTTCCAGGCTCATGTTTCTGCCCCTCTGTTTCCAGCCTCCTGTTTCTCCCCCTCAGTTTCCACACTCCTGTTTCTGCCCCTCTGTTTCCAGCCTCCTGTTTCCCCGCCTCTGTTTCCAGACTCCTGTTTCTCACCCTCTGTTTCCAGGCTCCTGTTTCTGCCCCACTGTTTCCACACTCCTCTTTCTGCCCCTCTGTTTCCAGCCTCCTGTTTCTCCCCCTCTGTTTCCAGACTCCTGTTTCTCCCCCTCTGTTTCCAGACTCCTGTTTCTGCCCCTCTGTTTCCAGACTCCTGTTTCTGCCCCTCTGTTACCAGCCTCCTGTATCTGCCCCTCTGTTTCCAGCCTCCTGTTTCTCACCCTCTGTTTCCAGACTCCTGTTTCTCCTCCTCTGTTTCCAGACTCCTGTTTCTCCCCCTCTGTTTCCAGTCTCCTGTTTCTCCACCTCTGTTTCCAGACTCCTGTTTCTGCCCCTCTGTTTCCAGACTCCTGTTTCTTCCCCTCTGTTTCCAGACGCCTGTTTCTCCCCCTGTTTCCAGACTCCTGTTTCTGCCCCTCTGTTTCCAGACTCCTGTTTCTCCCCCTCTGTTTCCAGACTCCTGTTTCTCCCCCTCTGTTTCCAGCCTCCTGTTTCTGCCCCTCTGTTTCCAGTCTCCTGTTTCTCTCCCTCTGTTTCCAGACTCCTGTTTCTCACCATCTGTTTCCAGACTCCTGTTTCTCGCCCTCTGTTTCCAGACTCCTGTTTCTCACCCTCTGTTTCCAGCCTCTTGTTTCTCGCCCTCTGTTTCCAGACTCCTGTTTCTGCCCCTCTGTTTCCAGACTCCTGTTTCTGCCCATCTGTTTCCAGACGCCTGTTTCTCCCCCTCTGTTTCCAGACTCCTGTTTCTCACCCTCTGTTTCCAGCCTCCTGTTTCTCACCCTCTGTTTCCAGCCTCCTGTTTCTCCCCCACTGTTCCACACTCCTGTGTCTGCCCCTCTGTTTTCAGACTCCTGTTTCTGCCCGTCTGTTTCCAGACTCCTGTTTCCCCGCCTCTGTTTCCAGACTCCTGTTTCTCACCCTCTGTTTCCAGGCTCCTGTTTCGGCCCCACTGTTTCCAGACTCCTCTTTCTGCCCCTCTGTTTCCAGACTCCTGTTTCTGCCCATCTGTTTCCAGACGCCTGTTTCTCCCCCTCTGTTTCCAGACTCCTGTTTCTCACCCTCTGTTTCCAGCCTCCTGTTTCTCACCCTCTGTTTCCAGCCTCCTGTTTCTCCCCCACTGTTCCACACTCCTGTGTCTGCCCCTCTGTTTCCAGACTCCAGTTTCTGCCTCTCTGTTTCCAGACTCCTGTTTCTCACCGTCTATTTCCAGACTCCTGTTTCTGCCCCTCTGTTTCGAGCCTCCTGATTCTGCCACTCTGTTTCCAGCCGCCTCTTTCTCACCCTCTGTTTCCTGACTCCTATTTCTCCCCCTCTGTTTCCAGGCTCCTGTTTCTGCCCCTCTGTTTCCAGACTCCTGTTTCTGCCCCTCTGTTTCCAGACTTCTGCTTCTCACCCTGTGTTTCCAGACTCCTGTTTCTCCCCCTCTGTTTCCAGCCTCCTGTTTCTCCCCCTCTGTTTCCAGACTCCTATTTCTGCCCCTCAGTTTCCAGACTCCTGTTTCTCACCATCTGTTTCCAGACTCCTGTTTCTCCCCCTCTGTTTCCAGACTCCTGTTTCTGCCCCTCTGTTTCCAGACTCTTGTTTCTCCCCCTCTGTTTCCAGACTCCTGTTTCTGCCCCTCTGTTTCCAGACTCCTCTTTCTGCCCCTCTGTTTCCAGACTCCTGTTTCTGCCCCTTTGTTTCGAGCCTCCTGATTCTGCCCCTCTGTTTCCAGCCTCCTCTTTCTCACCCTCTGTTTCCTGACTCCTGTTTCTCCCCCTCTGTTTCCAGGCTCCTGTTTCTGCCCCTCTGTTTCCAGCCTCCTGTTTCTCCCCCTCTGTTTCCAGACTCCTGTTTCTGCCGCTCTGCTTCCAGACTCCTGTTTCTCCCCCTCTGTTTCCTGACTCCTGTTTCTGCCCCTCTGTTTCCAGCCTCCTGTTTCTGCCCCTCTGTTTCCAGCCTCCTGTTTCTCCCCCTCTGTTTCCAGACTCCGGTTTCTCCTCCTCTGTTTTCAGACTCCTGTTTCTGCCCCTCTGTTTCCAGACTCCTGTTTCCCCCACTCTGTTTCCAGACTCCTGTTTCTCACCCTGTGTTTCCAGGCGCCTGTTTCTGCCCCACTGTTTCCTGACTCCTCTTTCTGCCACTCTGTTTCCAGCCTCCTGTTTCTCCCCCTCTGTTTCCAGACTCCTGTTTCTGCCCCTCTGTTTCCAGCCTTCTGTTTCTCCCCCTCTGTTTCCACACTCCTGTTTCTGCCCCTCTGTTTCCAGACTCTTGTTTCTCCCCCTCTGTTTCCAGCCTCCTGTTTCTCCCCCTCTGTTTCCAGACTCCTGTTTCTCCTCCTCAGTTTCCAGACTCCTGTTTCTGCCCCTCTGTTTCCAGACTCCTGTTTCTCCCCCTGTGTATCCAGACTCCTGTTTCTCCCCCTCTGTTTCCAGACTCCGGTTTCTGCCCCTCTGTTTCCAGACTCCTGTTTCTCACCCTCTGTTTCCAGCCTCCTGTTTCTCGCCCTCTGTTTCCAGACTCCTGTTTCTGCCCCTCTGTTTCCAGACTCCTGTTTCTGCCCCTCTGTTTCCAGACTCCTGTTTCTGCCCCTCTGTTTCCAGCCTCCTGTTTCTGCCCCTCTGTTTCCAGACTCCTGTTTCTCCCCCTCTGTTCGCAGACCCCTGTTTCTCCCACTCCGTTTTCAGACTCCTGTTTCTCCCCCTCTGTTTCCAGACTCCTGTTTCTCCCCCTCTGTTTCCAGACTCCTGTTTCTGCCCCCTGTTTCCAGACTCCTGTTTCTCACCCTTTGTTTCCAGTCTCCTCTTTCTGCCCCTCTGTTTCCAGTCTCCTGTTTCTCCCCCTCTGTTTCCAGACTCCTGTTTCTCCCCCTCTGTTTCCAGACTCCTGTTTCTGCCCCTCTGTTTCCAGACTCCTGTTTCTGCCCCTCTGTTTCCAGCCTCCTGTTTCTGCCCCTCTGTTTCCAGCCTCCTGTTTCTCCCCCTCTGTTTCCAGAATCCTGTTTCTCCTCCTCTGTTTCCAGGCTCCTGTTTCTGCACCACTGTTTCCAGACTCCTCTTTCTGCCCCTCTGTTTCCAGCCTCCTGTTTCTCCCCCTCTGTTTCCAGACTCCTGTTTCTCCCCCTCTGTTTCCAGACTCCTGTTTCTGCCCCTCTGTTTCCAGACTCCTGTTTCTGCCCCTCTGTTACCAGCCTCCTGTATCTGCCACTCTGTTTCCAAACTCCTGTTTCTGCCCCTCTGTTTCCATACTCCTGTTTCTCCCCCTCTGTTTCCAGACTCCTGTTTCTGCCCCTCTGTTTCCAGACTTCTGTTTCGCACCCTGTGTTTCCAGACTCCTGTTTCTCCCCCTCTGTTTCCAGCCTCCTGTTTCTCCCCCTCTCTTTCCAGACTCCTATTTCTGCCCCTCTGTTTCCAGACTCCTGTGTCTCACCATCTGTTTCCAGACTCCTGTTTCTCCCCCTCTGTTTCCAGACTCCTGTTTCTGCCCCTCTGTTTCCAGACTCCTGTTTCTCCCCCTCTGTTTCCAGACTCCTGTTTCTGCCCCTCTGTTTCCAGACTCCTGTTTCTGCCCCCTCTGTTTCCAGACTCCTGTTTCTGCCCCTCTGTTTCGAGCCTCCTGATGCTGCCCCTCTGTTTCCAGCCTCCTCTTTCTCTCCCTCTGTTTCCTGACTCCTGTTTCTCACCCTCTGTTTCCAGGCTCCTGTTTCTGCCCTTCTGTTTCCAGACTCCTGTTTCTCCGCCTCTGTTTCCAGACTCCTGATTCTCCCCCTCGGTTTCCAGACTCCTGCTTCTGCCCCTCTGTTTCGAGCCTCCTGTTTCTGCCCCTCTGTTTCCAGCCTCCTGTTTCTCCCCCTCTGTTTCCAAACTCCTGTTACTGCCCCTCTGTTTCCAGACTCCTGTTTCTCCCCCTCTGTTTCCAGACTCCTGTTTCTGCCCCTCTGTTTCCAGACTTCTGTTTCTCATCCTGTGTTTCCAGACTCCTGTTTCTCCCCCTCTGTTTCCAGCCTCCTGTCTCTCCCCCTCTGTTTCCAGACTCCTGTTTCTGCCCCTCTGCTTCCAGACTCCAGTTTCTCCCCCTCTGTTTCCAGCCTCTTGTTTCTCGCCCTCTGTTTCCAGACTCCTGTTTCTGCCCCTCTGTTTCCAGACTCCTGTTTCTCCCCCTCTGTTTCCAGACTCCTGTTACTCCCCCTCTGTTTCCAGACTCCTGTTTCTGCCCCTCTGTTTCCAGACTCCTGTTTCTCCCCCTCTGTTTCCAGACTCCTGTTTCTCCCCCTCTGTTTCCAGCCTCCTGATTCTCCCCCTCTGTTTCCAGACTCCTGTTTCTCCCCCTCTGTTTCCAGCCTCCTGTTTCTGCCCCTCTGTTTCCAGACTCCTGTTTCTCCCCCTCTGTTTCCAGACTCCTGTTTCTCCCACTCTGTTTCCAGCCTCCTGTTTCTCCGCCTCAGTTTCCAGACTCCTGTTTCTGCCCCTCTGTTTCCAGACTCCTGTTTCTGCCTCTCTGTTTCCAGACTCCTGTATCCACCGTCTGTTTCCAGACTCCTGTTTCTGCCGCTCTGTTTCGAGCCTCCTGATTCTGCCCCTCTGTTTCCAGCCTCCTCTTTCACACCCTCTGTTTCCTGACTCCTGTTTCTCCCCCTCTGTTCCCAGACTCCTGTTTCTCCCTCTCTGTTTCCAGACGCCTGTTTCGGCCCTTCTGGTTCCAGACTCCTGTTTCTGCCCCTCTGTTTCCAGCCTCCTGTTTCTGCCCCTCTGTTTCCAGCCTCCTGTTTCTCCCCCTCAGTTTCCAGACTCCTGTTTCTCCTCCTCTGTTTTCAGACTCCTGTTTCTGCCCCTCTGTTTCCAGACTCCTGTTTCCCCGCCTCTGTTTCCAGACTCCTGTTTCTCACCCTCTGTTTCCAGGCTCCTGTTTCTGCCCCACTGTTTCCACACTCCTCTTTCTGCCCCTCTGTTTCCAGCCTCCTGTTTCTCCCCCTCTGTTTCCAGACTCCTGTTTCTCCCCCTCTGTTTCCAGACTCCTGTTTCTGCCCCTCTGTTTCCAGACTCCTGTTTCTGCCCCTCTGTTACCAGCCGCCTGTATCTGCCCCTCTGTTTCCAGCCTCCTGTTTCTCCCCCTCTGTTTCCAGACTCCTGTTTCTCCTCCTCTGTTTACAGACTCCTGTTTCTCACCCTCTGTTTCCAGACTCCTGTTTCTCACCCTCTGTTTCCTGATTCCTGTTTCTCACCCTCTGTTTCCTGATTCCTGTTTCTGCCCCTCTGTTTTCTGACTCCTGTTTCTCCCCATGTGTTTTCAGACTCCTGTTTCTGCCCCTCTGTTTCCAGACTCCTGTTTCTCCCCCTCTGTTTCCAGACTCCTGTTTCTCACCCTCTGTTTCCTGATTCCTGTTTCTGCCCCTCTGTTTCCAGGCTCCTGTTTCTCCCCCTCTGTATCCAGACTCCTGTTTCTCCCCCTCTGTTTCCAGACTCCTGTTTCTCCCCCTCTGTTTCCAGTCTCCTGTTTCTCCACCTCTGTTTCCAGACTCCTGTTTCTGCCCCTCTGTTTCCGGACTCCTGTTTCTTCCCCTCTGTTTCCAGACGCCTGTTTCTCCCCCTGTTTCCAGACTCCTGTTTCTGCCCCTCTGTTTCCAGACTCCTGTTTCTCCCCCTCTGTTTCCAGACTCCTGTTTCTCCCCCTCTGTTTCCAGCCTCCTGTTTCTGCCCCTCTGTTTCCAGTCTCCTGTTTCTCTCCCTCTGTTTCCAGACTCCTGTTTCTCACCATCTGTTTCCAGACTCCTGTTTCTCGCCCTCTGTTTCCAGACTCCTGTTTCTCACCCTCTGTTTCCAGCCTCTTGTTTCTCGCCCTCTGTTTCCAGACTCCTGTTTCTGCCCCTCTGTTTCCAGACTCCTGTTTCTGCCCATCTGTTTCCAGACGCCTGTTTCTCCCCCTCTGTTTCCAGACTCCTGTTTCTCACCCTCTGTTTCCAGCCTCCTGTTTCTCACCCTCTGTTTCCAGCCTCCTGTTTCTCCCCCACTGTTCCTCACTCCTGTTTCTGCCCCTCTGTTTCCAGACTCAAGTTTCTGCCTCTCTGTTTCCAGACTCCTGTTTCTCCCCCTCTGTTTCCAGGCTCCTGTTTCTGCCCCTCTGTTTCCAGCCTCCTGCTTCTCCCCCTCTGTTTCCAGACTCCTGTTTCTGCCCCTCTGTTTCCAGAGTCCGGTTTCTGCCCCTCTGTTTCCAGCCTCCTGTTTCTGCCACTCTGTTTCCAGCCTCCTGTTTCTCCCCCTCTGTTTCCAGGCTCCTGTTTCTCCTCCTCTGTTTTCAGACTCCTGTTTCTGCCCGTCTGTTTCCAGACTCCTGTTTCCCCGCCTCTGTTTCCAGACTCCTGTTTCTCACCCTCTGTTTCCAGGCTCCTGTTTCGGCCCCACTGTTTCCAGACTCCTCTTTCTGCCCCTCTGTTTCCAGACTCCTGTTTCTGCCCATCTGTTTCCAGACGCCTGTTTCTCCCCCTCTGTTTCCAGACTCCTGTTTCTCACCCTCTGTTTCCAGCCTCCTGTTTCTCACCCTCTGTTTCCAGCCTCCTGTTTCTCCCCCACTGTTCCACACTCCTGTGTCTGCCCCTCTGTTTCCAGACTCCAGTTTCTGCCTCTCTGTTTCCAGACTCCTGTTTCTCACCGTCTATTTCCAGACTCCTGTTTCTGCCCCTCTGTTTCGAGCCTCCTGATTCTGCCACTCTGTTTCCAGCCGCCTCTTTCTCACCCTCTGTTTCCTGACTCCTATTTCTCCCCCTCTGTTTCCAGGCTCCTGTTTCTGCCCCTCTGTTTCCAGACTCCTGTTTCTGCCCCTCTGTTTCCAGACTTCTGCATCTCACCCTGTGTTTCCAGACTCCTGTTTCTCCCCCTCTGTTTCCAGCCTCCTGTTTCTCCCCCTCTGTTTCCAGACTCCTATTTCTGCCCCTCTGTTTCCAGACTCCTGTTTCTCACCATCTGTTTCCAGACTCCTGTTTCTCCCCCTCTGTTTCCAGACTCCTGTTTCTGCCCCTCTGTTTCCAGACTCTTGTTTCTCCCCCTCTGTTTCCAGACTCCTGTTTCTGCCCCTCTGTTTCCAGACTCCTCTTTCTGCCCCTCTGTTTCCAGACTCCTGTTTCTGCCCCTTTGTTTCGAGCCTCCTGATTCTGCCCCTCTGTTTCCAGCCTCCTCTTTCTCACCCTCTGTTTCCTGACTCCTGTTTCTCCCCCTCTGTTTCCAGGCTCCTGTTTCTGCCCCTCTGTTTCCAGCCTCCTGTTTCTCCCCCTCTGTTTCCAGACTCCTGTTTCTGCCGCTCTGCTTCCAGACTCCTGTTTCTCCCCCTCTGTTTCCAGACTCCGGTTTCTCCTCCTCTGTTTTCAGACTCCTGTTTCTGCCCCTCTGTTTCCAGACTCCTGTTTCCCCCACTCTGTTTCCAGACTCCTGTTTCTCCCCCTCTGTTTCCAGACTCCTGTTTCTGCCCCTCTGTTTCCAGCCTTCTGTTTCTCCCCCTCTGTTTCCACACTCCTGTTTCTGCCCCTCTGTTTCCAGACTCTTGTTTCTCCCCCTCTGTTTCCAGCCTCCTGTTTCTCCCCCTCTGTTTCCAGACTCCTGTTTCTCCTCCTCAGTTTCCAGACTCCTGTTTCTGCCCCTCTGTTTCCAGACTCCTGTTTCTCCCCCTGTGTATCCAGACTCCTGTTTCTGCCCCACTGTTTCCTGACTCCTCTTTCTGCCGCTCTGCTTCCAGACTCCTGTTTCTCCCCCTCTGTTTCCAGACTCCGGTTTCTCCTCCTCTGTTTTCAGACTCCTGTTTCTGCCCCTCTGTTTCCAGACTCCTGTTTCCCCCACTCTGTTTCCAGACTCCTGTTTCTCCCCCTCTGTTTCCAGACTCCTGTTTCTGCCCCTCTGTTTCCAGCCTTCTGTTTCTGCCCCTCTGTTTCCAGCCTCCTGTTTCTGCCCCTCTGTTTCCAGCCTCCTGTTTCTCCCCCTCTGTTTCCAGACTCCGGTTTCTCCTCCTCTGTTTTCAGACTCCTGTTTCTGCCCCTCTGTTTCCAGACTCCTGTTTCTCCCCCTGTGTATCCAGACTCCTGTTTCTCCCCCTCTATTTCCAGACTCCGGTTTCTGCCCCTCTGTTTCCAGACTCCTGTTTCTCACCCTCTGTTTCCAGCCTCCTGTTTCTCGCCCTCTGTTTCCAGACTCCTGTTTCTGCCCCTCTGTTTCCAGACTCCTGTTTCTGCCCCTCTGTTTCCAGACTCCTGTTTCTGCCCCTCTGTTTCCAGCCTCCTGTTTCTGCCCCTCTGTTTCCAGACTCCTGTTTCTCCCCCTCTGTTCGCAGACCCCTGTTTCTCCCACTCCGTTTTCAGACTCCTGTTTCTCCCCCTCTGTTTCCAGACTCCTGTTTCTCCCCCTCTGTTTCCAGACTCCTGTTTCTGCCCCCTGTTTCCAGACTCCTGTTTCTCACCCTTTGTTTCCAGTCTCCTCTTTCTGCCCCTCTGCTTCCAGTCTCCTGTTTCTCCCCCTCTGTTTCCAGACTCCTGTTTCTCCCCCTCTGTTTCCAGACTCCTGTTTCTGCCCCTCTGTTTCCAGACTCCTGTTTCTGCCCCTCTGTTTCCAGCCTCCTGTTTCTGCCCCTCTGTTTCCAGCCTCCTGTTTCTCCCCCTCTGTTTCCAGAATCCTGTTTCTCCTCCTCTGTTTCCAGGCTCCTGTTTCTGCACCACTGTTTCCAGACTCCTCTTTCTGCCCCTCTGTTTCCAGCCTCCTGTTTCTCCCCCTCTGTTTCCAGACTCCTGTTTCTCCCCCTCTGTTTCCAGACTCCTGTTTCTGCCCCTCTGTTTCCAGACTCCTGTTTCTGCCCCTCTGTTACCAGCCTCCTGTATCTGCCACTCTGTTTCCAGCCTCCTGTTTCTCCCCCCCTGTTTCCAGACTCCTGTTTCTCCTCCTCTGTTTTCTGACTCCTGTTTCTCCCCATCTGTTTTCAGACTCCTGTTTCTGCCCCTCTGATTCCAGACTCCTGTTTCTCCCCCTCTGGTTCCAGACTCCTGTTTCTCCCCCTCTGTTTCCAGACTCCTGTTTCTCCCCCTCTGTTTCCAGACTCCTGTTTCTCCCCCTCTGTTTCCAGTCTCCTGTTTCTCCACCTCTGTTTCCAGACTCTTGTTTCTCACCCTCTGTTTCCAGGCTCCTGTTTCTCCCCCTCTGTTTCGAGCCTCCTGTTTCTGCTCCTCTGTTTCCAGCCTCCTGTTTCTCCCCCTCTGTTTCCAAACTCCTGTTTCTGCCCCTCTGTTTCCATACTCCTGTTTCTCCCCCTCTGTTTCCAGACTCCTGTTTCTGCCCCTCTGTTTCCAGACTTCTGTTTCGCACCCTGTGTTTCCAGAAACCTGTTTCTCCCCCTCTGTTTCCAGCCTCCTGTTTCTCCCCCTCTGTTTCCAGACTCCTATTTCTGCCCCTCTGTTTCCAGACTCCTGTTTCTGCCCCTCTGTTTCCAGACTCTTGTTTCTCCCCCTCTGTTTCCAGACTCCTGTTTCTGCCCCTCTGTTTCCAGACTCCTGTTTCTGCCCCCTCTGTTTCCAGACTCCTGTTTCTGCCCCTCTGTTTCGAGCCTCCTGATGCTGCCCCTCTGTTTCCAGCCTCCTCTTTCACTCCCTCTGTTTCCTGACTCCTGTTTCTCACCATCTGTTTCCAGGCTCCTGTTTCTGCCCTTCTGTTTCCAGACTCCTGTTTCTCCGCCTCTGTTTCCAGACTCCTGATTCTCCCCCTCGGTTTCCAGACTCCTGCTTCTGCCCCTCTGTTTCGAGCCTCCTGTTTCTGCCCCTCTGTTTCCAGCCTCCTGTTTCTCCCCCTCTGTTTCCAAACTCCGGTTACTGCCCCTCTGTTTCCAGACTCCTGTTTCTCCCCCTCTGTTTCCAGACTCCTGTTTCTGCCCCTCTGTTTCCAGACTTCTGTTTCTCATCCTGTGTTTCCAGACTCCTGTTTCTCCCCCTCTGTTTCCAGCCTCCTGTCTCTCCCCCTCTGTTTCCAGACTCCTGTTTCTGCCCCTCTGCTTCCAGACTCCAGTTTCTCCCCCTCTGTTTCCAGCCTCTTGTTTCTCGCCCTCTGTTTCCAGACTCCTGTTTCTGCCCCTCTGTTTCCAGACTCCTGTTTCTCCCCCTCTGTTTCCAGACTCCTGTTACTCCCCCTCTGATTCCAGACTCCTGTTTCTGCCCCTCTGTTTCCAGACTCCTGTTTCTCCCCCTCTGTTTCCAGACTCCTGTTTCTCCCCCTCTGTTTCCAGCCTCCTGTTTCTCCCCCTCTGTTTCCAGACTCCTGTTTCTCCCCCTCTGTTTCCAGCCTCCTGTTTCTGCCCCTCTGTTTCCAGACTCCTGTTTCTCCCCCTCTGTTTCCAGACTCCTGTTTCTCCCCCTCTGTTTCCAGACTCCTGTTTCTCCCCCTCTGTTTCCAGACTCCTGTTTCTGCCCCTCTGTTTCCAGACTCCTGTTTCTCCCCCTCTGTTTCCAGACTCCTGTTTCTCCCCCTCTGTTTCCAGCCTCCTGTTTCTCCCCCTCTGTTTCCAGACTCCTGTTTCTGCCCCTCTGTTTCCAGACTCCTGTTTCTCCCCCTCTGTTTCCAGACTCCTGTTTCTCCCCCTCTGTTTCCAGCCTCCTGTTTCTGCCCCTCTGTTTCCAGACTCCTGTTTCTCCCCCTCTGTTTCCAGACTCCTGTTTCTCCCCCTCTGTTTCCAGACTCCTGTTTCTCCCCCTCTGTTTCCAGACTCCTGTTTCTGCCCTTTGTTTCCAGACTCCTGTTTCTCCCCCTCTGTTTCCAGACTCCTGTTTCTCCCCCTCTGTTTCCAGCCTCCTGTTTCTGCCCCGCTGTTTCCAGTCTCCTGTTTCTCTCCCTCTGTTTCCAGACTCCTGTTTCTCACCATCTGTTTCCAGACTCCTGTATCTCCCACTCTGTTTCCAGGCTCATGTTTCTGCCCCTCTGTTTCCAGCCTCCTGTTTCTCCCCCTCTGTTTCCACACTCCTGTTTCTGCCCCTCTGTTTCCAGCCTCCTGTTTCTCCGCATCAGTTTCCAGACTCCTGTTTCTGCCCCTCTGTTTCCAGACTCCTGTTTCTGCCTCTCTGTTTCCAGACTCCTGTATCCACCGTCTGTTTCCAGACTCCTGTTTCTGCCGCTCTGTTTCGAGCCTCCTGATTCTGCCCCTCTGTTTCCAGCCTCCTCTTTCTCACCCTCTGTTTCCTGACTCCTGTTTCTCCCCCTCTGTTTCCAGACTCCTGTTTCTCCCTCTCTGTTTCCAGACGCCTGTTTCGGCCCTTCTGGTTCCAGACTCCTGTTTCCCCGCCTCTGTTTCCAGACTCCTGTTTCTCACCCTCTGTTTCCAGGCTCCTGTTTCTGCCCCACTGTTTCCACACTCCTCTTTCTGCCCCTCTGTTTCCAGCCTCCTGTTTCTCCCCCTCTGTTTCCAGACTCCTGTTTCTCCCCCTCTGTTTCCAGACTCCTGTTTCTGCCCCTCTGTTTCCAGACTCCTGTTTCTGCCCCTCTGTTACCAGCCTCCTGTATCTGCCCCTCTGTTTCCAGCCTCCTGTTTCTCCCCCTCTGTTTCCAGACTTCTGTTACACCTCCTCTGTTTACAGACTCCTGTTTCTCCCCATGTGTTTTCAGACTCCTGTTTCTGCCCCTCTGTTTCCAGACTCCTGTTTCTCCCCCTCTGTTTCCAGACTCCTGTTTCTCACCCTCTGTTTCCTGATTCCTGTTTCTGCCCCTCTGTTTCCAGGCTCCTGTTTCTGCCCCTCTGTTTCCAGTCTCCTGTTTCTCCCTCTCTGTTTCCAGACTCCTGTTTCTCCCCCTCTGTATCCAGACTCCTGTTTCTCCCCCTCTGTTTCCAGACTCCTGTTTCTCCCCCTCTGTTTCCAGTCTCCTGTTTCTCCACCTCTGTTTCCAGACTCCTGTTTCTGCCCCTCTGTTTCCAGACTCATGTTTCTGCCCCTCTGTTTCCAGACGCCTGTTTCTCCCCCTGTTTCCAGACTCCTGTTTCTGCCCCTCTGTTTCCAGACTCCGGTTTCTGCCCCTCTGTTTCCAGACTCCTGTTTCTCACCCTCTGTTTCCAGCCTCTTGTTTCTCGCCCTCTGTTTCCAGACTCCTGTTTCTGCCCCTCTGTTTCCAGACTCCTGTTTCTGCCCATCTGTTTCCAGGCGCCTGTTTCTCCCCCTCTGTTTCCAGACTCCTGTTTCTCACCCTCTGTTTCCAGCCTCCTGTTTCTCACCCTCTGTTTCCAGCCTCCTGTTTCTCCCCCACTGTTCCACACTCCTGTTTCTGCCCCTCTGTTTCCAGACTCCAGTTTCTGCCTCTCTGTTTCCAGACTGCTGTTTCTCACCGTCTGTTTCCAGACTCCTGTTTCTGCCCCTCTGTTTCGAACCTCCTGATTCTGCCCCTCTGTTTCCAGCCGCCTCTTTCTCACCCTCTGTTTCCAGACTCCTGTTTCTCCCCCTCTGTTTCCAGGCTCCTGTTTCTGCCCCTCTGTTTCCAGCCTCCTGTTTCTCCCCCTCTGTTTCCAGACTCCTGCTTCTCCCCCTCTGTTTCCAGACTCCTGTTTCTGCCCCTCTGTTTCCAGACTCCGGTTTCTGCCCCTCTGTTTCCAGTCTCCTGTTTCTGCCACTCTGTTTCCAGCCTCCTGTTTCTCCCCCTCTGTTTCCAGGCTCCTGTTTCTCCTCCTCTGTTTTCAGACTCCTGTTTCTGCCCGTCTGTTTCCAGACTCCTGTTTCCCCGCCTCTGTTTCCAGACTCCTGTTTCTCACCCTCTGTTTCCAGGCTCCTGTTTCTGCCCCACTGTTTCCAGACTCCTCTTTCTGCCCCTCTGTTTCCAGCCTTCTGTTTCTCCCCCTCTGTTTCCAGACTCCTGTTTCTCCCCCTCTGTTTCCAGGCTCCTGTTTCTCCTCCTCTGTTTTCAGACTCCTGTTTCTGCCCGTCTGTTTCCAGACTCCTGTTTCCCCGCCTCTGTTTCCAGACTCCTGTTTCTCACCCTCTGTTTCCTGGCTCCTGTTTCTGCCCCACTGTATCCAGACTCCTCTTTCTGCCCCTCTGTTTCCAGCCTCCTGTTTCTCCCCCTCTGTTTGCAGACTCCTGTTTCTCCCCCTCTGTTTCCAGACTCCTGTTTCTGCCCCTCTGTTTCCAGACTCCTGTTTCTGCCCCTCTGTTACCAACCTCCTGTATCTGCCCCTTTGTTTCCAGACTCCTGTTTCTCCTCCTCTGTTTACAGACTCCTGTTTCTCCCCATCTGTTTTCAAACTCCTGTTTCAGCCCCTCTGTTTCCAGACTCCTGTTTCTCCCCCTCTGTTTCCAGCCTCCTGTTTCTCCCCCTCTGTTTCCAAACTGCTGTTTCTGCCCCTCTGTTTCCAGACTCCTTGTTTCTCCCCCTCTGTTTCCAGACTCCTGTTTCTGCCCCTCTGTTTCCAGACTTCTGCTTCTCACCCTGTGTTTCCAGACTCCTGTTTCTCCCCCTCTGTTTCCAGCCTCCTGTTTCTCCCCCTCTGTTTCCAGACTCCTATTTCTGCCCCTCTGTTTCCAGACTCCTGTTTCTCCCCCTGTGTTTCCAGACTCCTGTTTCACTCCCTCTGTTTCCAGACTCCTCCTTCTCCCCCTCTGTTTCCAGACTCCTGTTTCTCACCATCTGTTTCCCGGCTCCTGTTTCTGCCCCTCTGTTTCCAGCCTCCTCTTTCTGCCCCTCTGTTTCCATCCCCCTGATTCTCCCACTCTGTTTCCAGACTCCTGTATCTCCCACTCTGTTTCCAGACTCCTGTTTCTGCCCCTCTGTTTCCAGACTCCTGTTTGTCCCCCTCTGTTTCCAGCCTCCTGTTTCTGCCCCTCTGTTTCCAGCCTCCTGTTTCTGCCCCTCTGTTTCCAGACTCCTGTTTCTGCCCCTCTGTTTCCAGCCTCCTGTTTCTGCCCCTCTGTTTCCAGACTCCTGTTTCACCCCCTCTGTTTCCAGACTCCTGCTTCTCCCCCTCTGTTTCCAGACTCCTGTTTCTCACCCTCTGTTTCCAGGCTCGTGTTTCTGCCCCTCTGTTTCCAGCCACCTCTTTCTGCCCCTCTGCTTCCAGCCTCCTGATTCTCCCCCTCTGTTTCCAGACTCCCGTTTCTCCCCCTCTGTTTCCAGACTCCTGTTTCTGCCCCTCTGTTTCCAGACTCCTGTTTCTCCCACACTGTTTCCAGCCTCCTGTTTCTCACCCTCTGTTTCCAGCCTCCTGTTTCTGCCCCTCTGTTACCAGCCTCCTGTTTCTCCCCTTCTGTTTCCAGACTCCTGTTTCTCCCCCTCTGTTTCCAGACTCCTGTTTCTGCCCCTCTGTTTCCAGGCTCCTGTTTCTGCCCCTCTGTTTCCAGCCTCCTGTTTCTCCCCCTCTGTTTCCAGACTCCTGTTTCTGCCGCTCTGCTTCCAGGCTCCTGTTTCTCCCCCTCTGTTTCCTGACTCCTGTTTCTGCCCCTCTGTTTCCAGCCTCCTGTTTCTGCCCCTCTGTTTCCAGCCTCCTGTTTCTCCCCCTCTATTTCCAGACTCCGGTTTCTCCTCCTCTGTTTTCAGACTCCTGTTTCTGCCCCTCTGTTTCCAGACTCCTGTTTCCCCCACTCTGTTTCCAGACTCCTGTTTCTCACCCTCTGTTTCCAGGCGCCTGTTTCTGCCCCACTGTTTCCTGACTCCTCTTTCTGCCCCTCTGTTTCCAGCCTCCTGTTTCTCCCCCTCTGTTTCCAGACTCCTGTTTCTCCCCCTCTGTTTCCAGACTCCTGTTTCTGCCCCTCTGTTTCCAGCCTTCTGTTTCTCCCCCTCTGTTTCCACACTCCTGTTTCTGCCCCTCTGTTTCCAGACTCTTGTTTCTCCCCCTCTGTTTCCAGCCTCCTGTTTCTCCCCCTCTGTTTCCAGACTCCTGTTTCTCCTCCTCTGTTTCCAGACTCCTGTTTCTGCCCCTCTGTTTCCAGACTCCTGTTTCTCCCCCTGTGTATCCAGACTCCTGTTTCTCCCCCTCTGTTTCCAGACTCCTGTTTCTGCCACTCTGTTTCCAGACTCCTGTTTCTGCCCCTCTGTTTCCAGACTCCTGTTTCTGCCCCTCTGTTTCCAGCCTCCTGTTTCTGCCCTCTGTTTCCAGACTCCTGTTTCTCCCCCTCTGTTTCCAGGCTCCTGTTTCTGCCCCTCTGTTTCCAGGCTCCTGTTTCTGCACCACTGTTTCCAGTCTCCTGTATCTCCCTCTCTGTTTCCAGACTCCTGTTTCTCCCCCTCTGTATCCAGACTCCTGTTTCTCCCCCTCTGTTTCCAGACTCCTGTTTCTCCCCCTCTGTTTCCAGTCTCCTGTTTCTCCACCTCTGTTTCCAGACTCCTGTTTCTGCCCCTCTGTTTCCAGACTCCTGTTTCTGCCCCTCTGTTTCCAGACGCCTGTTTCTCCCCCTGTTTCCAGACTCCTGTTTCTGCCCCTCTGTTTCCAGACTCCGGTTTCTGCCCCTCTGTTTCCAGACTCCTGTTTCTCACCCTCTGTTTCCAGCCTCTTGTTTCTCGCCCTCTGTTTCCAGACTCCTGTTTCTGCCCCTCTGTTTCCAGACTCCTGTTTCTGCCAATCTGTTTCCAGACGCCTGTTTCTCCCCCTCTGTTTCCAGACTCCTGTTTCTCACCCTCTGATTCCAGCCTCCTGTTTCTCACCCTCTGTTTCCAGCCTCCTGTTTCTCCCCCACTGTTCCACACTCCTGTTTCTGCCCCTCTGTTTCCAGACTCCAGTTTCTGCCTCTGTGTTTCCAGACTCCTGTTTCTCACCGTCTGTTTCCAGACTCCTGTTTCTGCCCCTCTGTTACGAGCCTCCTGATTCTGCCCCTCTGTTTCCAGCCGCCTCTTTCTCACCCTCTGTTTCCAGACTCCTGTTTCTCACCATCTCATTCCAGGCTCCTGTTTCTGCCCCTCTGTTTCCAGCCTCCTGTTTCTCCCCCTCTGTTTCCAGACTCCTATTTCTGCCCCTCTGTTTCCAGACTCCTGTTTCTCACCATCTGTTTCCAGACTCCTGTTTCTCCCCCTCTGTTTCCAGACTCCTGTTTCTGCCCCTCTGTTTCCAGACTCTTGTTTCTCCCCCTCTGTTTCCAGACTCCTGTTTCTGCCCCTCTGTTTCCAGACTCCTGTTTCTGCCCCTCTGTTTCCAGACTCCTGTTTCTGCCCCTTTGTTTCGAGCCTCCTGATTCTGCCCCTCTGTTTCCAGCCTCCTCTTTCTCACCCTCTGTTTCCTGACTCCTGTTTCTCCCCCTCTGTTTCCAGGCTCCTGTTTCTGCCCCTCTGTTTCCAGCCTCCTGTTTCTCCCCCTCTGTTTCCAGACTCCTGTTTCTGCCGCTCTGCTTCCAGACTCCTGTTTCTCCCCCTCTGTTTCCTGACTCCTGTTTCTGCCCCTCTGTTTCCAGCCTCCTGTTTCTGCCCCTCTGTTTCCAGCCTCCTGTTTCTCCCCCTCTGTTTCCAGACTCCGGTTTCACCTCCTCTGTTTTCAGACTCCTGTTTCTGCCCCTCTGTTTCCAGACTCCTGTTTCCCCCACTCTGTTTCCAGACTCCTGTTTCTCACCCTCTGTTTCCAGGCGCCTGTTTCTGCCCCACTGTTTCCTGACTCCTCTTTCTGCCCCTCTGTTTCCAGCCTCCTGTTTCTCCCCCTCTGTTTCCAGACTCCTGTTTCTCCCCCTCTGTTTCCAGACTCCTGTTTCTGCCCCTCTGTTTCCAGCCTTCTGTTTCTCCCCCTCTGTTTCCACACTCCTGTTTCTGCCCCTCTGTTTCCAGACTCTTGTTTCTCCCCTTCTGTTTCCAGCCTCCTGTTTCTCCCCCTCTGTTTCCAGACTCCTGTTTCTCCTCCTCTGTTTCCAGACTCCTGTTTCTGCCCCTCTGTTTCCAGACTCCTGTTTCTCCCCCTGTGTATCCAGACTCCTGTTTCTCCCCCTCTGTTTCCAGACTCCTGTTTCTGCCACTCTGTTTCCAGACTCCTGTTTCTGCCCCTCTGTTTCCAGACTCCTGTTTCTGCCCCTCTGTTTCCAGCCTCCTGTTTCTGCCCTTCTGTTTCCAGCCTCCTGTTTCTCCCCCTCTGTTTCCAGACTCCTGTTTCTCCTCCTCTGTTTACAGGCTCCTGTTTCTCCCCCTCTGTTTTCAGACTCCTGATTCTGCCCCTCTGTTTCCAGACTCCTGTTTCTCCCCCTCTGTTTCCAGACTCCTGTTTCTCCCCCTCTGTTTCCAGACTCCTGTTTCTGCCCCTCTGTTTCCAGACTCCTGTTTCTGCCCCTCTGTTTCCAGACTCCTGTTTTTGCCCCTCTGTTTCGAGCCTCCTGATTCTGCCCCTCTGTTTCCAGCCTCCTCTTTCACTCCCTCTGTTTCCTGACTCCTGTTTCTCACCCTCTGTTTCCAGGCTCCTGTTTCTGCCCTTCTGTTTCCAGACTCCTGTTTCTCCCCCTCTGTTTCCAGACTCCTGATTCTCCCCCTCGGTTTCCAGACTGCTGTTTCTCCCCCTCTGTTTCCAGTCTCCTGTTTCTCCACCTCTGTTTCCAGACTCCTGTTTCTCACCCTCTGTTTCCAAACTCCTGTTTCTCCCCCTCTGTTTCGAGCCTCCTGTTTCTGCCCCTCTGTTTCCAGCCTCCTGTTTCTCCCCCTCTGTTTCCAAACTCCTGTTACTGCCCCTCTGTTTCCAGACTCCTGTTTCTCCCCCTCTGTTTCCAGACTCCTGTTTCTGCCCCTCTGTTTCCAGACTTCTGTTTCTCATCCTGTGTTTCCAGACTCCTGTTTCTCCCCCTCTGTTTCCAGCCTCCTGTTTCTCCCCCTCTGTTTCCAGACTCCTGTTTCTGCCCCTCTGCTTCCAGACTCCAGTTTCTCCCCCTCTGTTTCCAGCCTCTTGTTTCTCGCCCTCTGTTTCCAGACTCCTGTTTCTGCCCCTCTGCTTCCAGACTCCTGTTTCTCCCCCTCTGTTTCCAGACTCCTGTTTCTCCCCCTCTGTTTCCAGACTCCTGTTTCTCCCCCTCTGTTTCCAGACTCCTGTTTCTGCCCCTCTGTTTCCAGACTCCTGTTTCTCCCCATGTGTTTTCAGACTCCTGTTTCTGCCCCTCTGTTTCCAGACTCCTGTTTCTCCCCCTCTGTTTCCAGACTCCTGTTTCTCACCCTCTGTTTCCTGATTCCTGTTTCTGCCCCTCTGTTTCCAGGCTCCTGTTTCTGCCCCTCTGTTTCCAGCCTCCTGTTTCTGCCCCTCTGTTTCCAGACTCCTGTTTCTCCCCCTCTGTATCCAGACTCCTGTTTCTCCCCCTCTGTTTCCAGACTCCTGTTTCTCCCCCTCTGTTTCCAGTCTCCTGTTTCTCCACCTCTGTTTCCAGACTCCTGTTTCTGCCCCTCTGTTTCCAGACTCCTGTTTCTGCCCCTCTGTTTCCAGACGCCTGTTTCTCCCCCTGTTTCCAGACTCCTGTTTCTGCCCCTCTGTTTCCAGACTCCGGTTTCTGCCCCTCTGTTTCCAGACTCCTGTTTCTCCCCCTCTGTTTCCAGCCTCCTGTTTCTCACCCTCTGTTTCCAGCCTCCTGTTTCTCCCCCACTGTTCCACACTCCTGTTTCTGCCCCTCCTTTTCCAGACTCCAGTTTCTGCCTCTCTGTTTCCAGACTCCTGTTTCTCACCGTCTGTTTCCAGACTCCTGTTTCTGCCCCTCTGTTTCGAGCCTCCTGATTCTGCCCCTCTGTTTCCAGCCGCCTCTTTCTCACCCTCTGTTTCCAGACTCCTGTTTCTCACCATCTGTTTCCAGACTCCTGTTTCTCCCCCTCTGTTTCCAGACTCCTGTTTCTGCCCCTCTGTTTCCAGACTCTTGTTTCTCCCCCTCTGTTTCCAGACTCCTGTTTCTGCCCCTCTGTTTCCAGACTCCTGTTTCTGCCCCTTTGTTTCGAGCCTCCTGATTCTGCCCCTCTGTTTCCAGCCTCCTCTTTCTCACCCTCTGTTTCCTGACTCCTGTTTCTCCCCCTCTGTTTCCAGGCTCCTGTTTCTGCCCCTCTGTTTCCAGCCTCCTGTTTCTCCCCCTCTGTTTCCAGACTCCTGTTTCTGCCGCTCTGCTTCCAGACTCCTGTTTCTCCCCCTCTGTTTCCTGACTCCTGTTTCTGCCCCTCTGTTTCCAGCCTCCTGTTTCTGCCCCTCTGTTTCCAGCCTCCTGTTTCTCCCCCTCTGTTTCCAGACTCCGGTTTCTCCTCCTCTGTTTTTAGACTCCTGCTTCTGCCCCTCTGTTTCCAGACTCCTGTTTCCCCTACTCTGTTTCCAGACTCCTGTTTCTCACCCTCTGTTTCCAGGCGCCTGTATCTGCCCCACTGTTTCCTGACTCCTCTTTCTGCCCCTCTGTTTCCAGCCTCCTGTTTCTCCCCCTCTGTTTCCAGACTCCTGTTTCTCCCCCTCTGTTTCCAGACTCCTGTTTCTGCCCCTCTGTTTCCAGCCTTCTGTTTCTCCCCCTCTGTTTCCACACTCCTGTTTCTGCCCCTCTGTTTCCAGACTCCTGTTTCTGCCACTCTGTTTCCAGACTCCTGTTTCTGCCCCTCTGTTTCCAGACTCCTGTTTCTGCCCCTCTATTTCCAGCCTCCTGTTTCTGCCCTTCTGTTTCCAGCCTCCTGTTTCTCCCCCTCTGTTTCCAGACTCAAGTTTCTCCTCCTCTGTTTACAGCCTCTTGTTTCTCGCCCTCTGTTTCCAGACGCCTGTTTCTCCCCCTCTGTTTCCAGACTCCTGTTTCTCACACCCTGTTTCCAGCCTCCTGTTTCTCACCCTCTGTTTCCAGCCTCCTGTTTCTCCCCCTCTGTTTCCAGACTCCTGCTTCTGCCCCTCTGTTTCCAGACTCCTGTTTCTGCCCCTCTGTTTCCAGACTCCGGTTTCTGCCCCTCTGTTTCCAGACTCCTGTTTCTCACCCTCTGTTTCCAGCCTCCTGTTTCTCCCCCTCTGTTTCCAGACTCCTGTTTCTCCTCGTCTGTTAACAGGCTCCTGTTTCTCCCCCTCTGTTTTCAGACTCCTGATTCTGCCGCTCTGGTTCCAGACTCCTGTTTCTCCCACTCTGTTTCCAGATTCCTGCTTCTCCCCCTCTGTTTCCAGCCTCCTGTTTCTGCCCCTCTGTTTCGAGACTCCTGTTTCTGCCCCTCTGTTTCCAGACTCCTGTTTCTCACCCTCTGTTTCCAGACTCCTGTTTCTGCCCCTCTGTTTCCAGACTCCTGTTTCTGCCCCTCTGTTTCCAGACGCCTGTTTCTCCCCCTGTTTCCAGACTCCTGTATCTCACCCTCTGTTTCCAGACTCCTGTTTCTGCCCCTCTGTTTCCAGACTCCTGTTTCTGCCCCTCTGTTTCCACACTCCGGTTTCTGTCCCTCTGTTTCCAGACTCCTGTTTCTCACCCTCTGTTTCCAGACTCCTGTTTCTGCCCCTCTGTTTCCAGACTCCTGTTTCTGCCCCTCTGTTTCCACACTCCGGTTTCTGTCCCTCTGTTTCCAGACTCCTGTTTCTCACCCTCTGTTTCCAGCCTCTTGTTTCTCGCCCTCTGTTTCCAGACTCCTGTTTCTGCCCCTCTGTTTCCAGACTCCTGTTTCTGCCCCTCTGTTTCCAGACGCCTGTTTCTCCCCCTCTGTTTCCAGACTCCTGTTTCTCGCCCTCTGTTTCCAGACTCCTGTTTCTCCCCCACTGTTCCACACTCCTGTTTCTGCCCCTCTGTTTCCAGACTCCAGTTTCTTCCTCTCTGTTTCCAGACTCCTGTTTCTCACCGTCTGTTTCCAGACTCCTGTTTCTGCCCCTCTGTTTCCAGACTCCTGTTTCTGCCCCTCTGTTTCCAGACTCCTGTTTCTGCCCCACTGTTTCGAGCCTCCTGTTTCTCCCCCTCTGTTTCCAGACTCCTGATTCTCCCACTCTGTTTCCCGACTCCTGTTTCTCCCCCTCTGTTTCCAGTCTCCTGTTTCTCCACCTCTGTTTCCAGACTCCTGTTCCTCACCCTCTGTTTCCAGGCTCCTGTATCTCCCCCTCTGTTTCGAGCCTCCTGTTTCTGCCCCTCTGTTTCCAGCCTCCTGTTTCTCCCCCTCTGTTTCCAAACTCCTGTTTCTGCCCCTCTGTTTCCAGACTCCTGTTTCTCCCCATCTGTTTCCAGACTCCTGTTTCTGCCCCTCTGTTTCCAGACTTCTGTTTCTCACCCTGTGTTTCCAGACTCCTGTTTCTCCCCCTCTGTTTCCAGCCTCCTGTTTCTGCCCCCTCTGTTTCCAGACTCCTGTTTCTGCCCCTCTGCTTCCAGACTCCTGTTTCTCCCCCTCTGTTTCCAGCCTCTTGTTTCTCGCCCTCTGTTTCCAGACTCCTGTTTCTGCCCCTCTGTTTCCAGACTCCTGTTTCTCCCCCTCTGTTTCCAGACACCTGTTTCTCCCCCTCTGTTTCCAGACTCCTGTTTCTCCCCCTCTGTTTCCAGTCTCCTGTTTCTCCACCTCTGTTTCCAGACTCCTGTTTCTCACCCTCTGTTTCCAGGCTCCTGTTTCTCCCCCTCTGTTTCGAGCCTCCAGTTTCTGCCCCTCTGTTTCCAGCCTCCTGTTTCTCCCCCTCAGTTTCCAATCTCCTGTTTCTCCCCCTCTGTTTCCAGGCTCCTGCTTCTGCCCCTCTGTTTCCAGACTCCTGTTTCTCCCCCTCTGTTTCCAGACTCCTGTTTCTACCCCTCTGTTTCCAGACTCCTGTTTCTCCCCCTCTGTTTCCAGTCTCCTGTTTCTCCACCTCTGTTTCCAGACTCCTGTTTCTCACCCTCTGTTTCCAGGCTCCTGTTTCTCCCCCTGTGTTTCGAGCCTCCAGTTTCTGCCCCTCTGTTTCCAGCCTCCTGTTTCTCCCCCTCTGTTTCCAAAATCCTTTTTCTGCCCCTCTGTTTCCAGACTCCTGTTTCTCCCCCTCTGTTTCCAGACTCCTGATTCTGCCCCTCTGTTTCCAGACTTCTGTTTCTCACCCTGTGTTTCCAGACTCCTGTTTCTTCCCCTCTGTTTCCAGCCTCCTGTTTCTCCCCCTCTGTTTCCAGACGCCTGTTTCTGCCCCTCTGCTTCCAGACTCCTGTTTCTCCCCCTCTGTTTCCAGCCTCTTGTTTCTCGCCCTCTGTTTCCAGACTCCTGTTTCTGCCCCTCTGTTTCCAGACTCCTGTTTCTCCCCCTCTGTTTCCAGACACCTGTTTCTCCCCCTCTGTTTCCAGACTCCTGTTTCTCCCCCTCTGTTTCCAGGCTCCTTCTTCTGCGCCTCTGTTTCCAGACTCCTGTTTCTCCCCCTCTGTTTCCAGACTCCTGTTTCTCCCCCTCTGTTTCCAGACTCCTGTTTCTCCCCCTCTTTTTCCAGTCTCCTGTTTCTCCACCTCTGTTTCCAGACTCCTGTTTCTCACCCTCTGTTTCCAGGCTCCTGTTTCTCCCCCTGTGTTTCGAGCCTCCAGTTTCTGCCCCTCTGTTTCCAGCCTCCTGTTTCTCCCCCTCTGTTTCCAAAATCCTGTTTCTGCCACTCTGTTTCCAGACACCTGTTTCTCCCCCTCTGTTTCCAGACTCCTGTTTCTGCCCCTCTGTTTCCAGAATTCTGTTTCTCACCCTGTGTTTCCAGACTCCTGTTTCTCCCCCTCTGTTTCCAGCCTCCTGTTTCTCCCCCTCTGTTACCAGACTCCTATTTCTGCCCCTCTGTTGATTGACTCCTGTTTCTCCCCCTCTGTTTCCAGACTCCTGTTTCTGCCCCTCCGTTTCCAGACTCCTGTTTCTTCCCCTCTGTTTCCAGACTCCTGTTACTGCCCCTCTGTTTCGAGCCTCCTGATTCTGCCCCTCTGTTTCCAGCCTCCTCTTTCTCACCCTCTGTTTCCTGACTCCTTTTTCTCCCCCTCTGTTTCCAGACTCCTGTTTCTGCCCCTCTGCTTCCAGACTCCTGTTTCTCCCCCTCTGTTTCCAGCCTCTTGTTTCTCGCCCTGTGTTTCCAGACTCCTGTTTCTGCCCCTCTGTTTCCAGACTCCTGTTTCTGCCCCTCTGTTTCCAGACTCCTGTTTCTCCCCCTCTGTTTCCAGACTCCTGTTTCTCCCCCTCTGTTTCCTGACTCCTGTTTCTCACCCTCTGTTTCCAGTCTCCTCTTTCTGCCCCTCTGTTCCCAGCCTCCTGTTTCTGACCCTCTGTTTCCAGTCTCCTGTTTCTCTCCCTCTGTTTCCAGACTCCTGTTTCTCACCTTCTGTTTCCAGACTCCTGTTTCTCCCACTCTGTTTCCAGACTCCTGTTTCTGCCCCTCTGTTTCCAGCCTCCTGTTTCTCCCCCTCTGTTTCCACACTCCTGTTTCTGCCCCTCTGTTTCCAGCCTCCTGTTTCTCACCCTCTGTTTCCAGACTCCTGTTTCTGCCCCTCTCTTTCCAGACTCCTGTTTCTGCCTCTCTGTTTCCAGACTCCTGTATCTCACCGTCTGTTTCCAGACTCCTGTTTCTGCCCCTCTGTTTCCAGACTCCTGTTTCTCCCCCTCTGTTTCCAGACTCCTATTTCTGCCCCTCTGTTTCCACACTCTTGTATCTGCCCCTCTGATTCCAGACTCTTGTTTCTCCCCCTCTGTTTCCAGACTCCTGTTTCTCACCCTCTGTTTCCAGACTCCTGTTTCTGCCCCTCTGTTTCCAGCCTCCTGTTTCTCCCCCTCTGTTTCCACCCTCCTGTTTCTGCCCCTCTGTTCCCAGCCTCCTGTTTCTCCCCCTCTGTTTCCAGACTCCTATTTCTGCCCCTCTGTTTCCAGACTCCTGTTTCTCACCATCTGTTTCCAGACTCCTATTTCTCCCCCTCTGTTTCCAGACTCCTGTTTCTGCCCCTCTGTTTCCACACTCTTGTATCTGCCCCTCTGTTTCCAGACTCTTGTTTCTCCCCCTCTGTTTCCAGACTCCTGTTTCTCACCCTCTGTTTCCAGACTCCTGTTTCTGCCCCTCTGTTTCCAGCCTCCTGTTTCTCCCCCTCTGTTTCTACACTCCTGTTTCTGCCCCTCTGTTTCCAGACTCTTGTTTCTCCTCCTCTGTTTACAGGCTCCTGTTTCTCCCCCTCTGTTTTCAGACTCCTGATTCTGCCCCTCTGTTTCCAGCCTCCTGTTTCTGCCCCTCTGTTTCCAGACTCCTGTTTCTCACCCTCTGTTTACAGGCTCCTGTTACTCCCCCTCTGTTTTCAGACTCCTGATTCTGCCCCTCTGTTTCCAGACTCCTGTTTCTCCCCCTCTGTTTCCAGACTCCTGCTTCTCCCCCTCTGTTTCCAGCCTCCTGTTTCTGCCCCTCTGTTTCCAGACTCCTGTTTCTCCCCCTCTGTTTCCAGACTCCTGTTTCTGCCCCTCTGTTTCCAGTCTCCTGATTCTGCCCCTCTGTTTCCAGACTCTTGTTTCTCCCCCTCTGTTTCCAGTCTCCTGTTTCTGCCCCTCTGTTTCCAGTCTCCTGTTTCTGCCCCTCTGTTTCCAGTCTCCTGTTTCTCCCCCTCTGTTTCCAGACTCCTGTTTCTGCCCCTCCGTTTCCAGACTCCTGTTTCTTCCCCTCTGTTTCCAGACTCCTGTTACTGCCCCTCTGTTTCGAGCCTCCTGATTCTGCCCCTCTGTTTCCAGCCTCCTCTTTCTCACCCTCTGTTTCCTGACTCCTGTTTCTCCCCCTCTGTTTCCAGACTCCTGTTTCTGCCCCTCTGCTTCCAGACTCCTGTTTCTCCCCCTCTGTTTCCAGCCTCTTGTTTCTCGCCCTGTGTTTCCAGACTCCTGTTTCTGCCCCTCTGTTTCCAGATTCCTGTTTCTGCCCCTCTGTTTCCAGACTCCTGTTTCTCCCCCTCTGTTTCCAGACTCCTGTTTCTGCCCCTCTGTTTCCTGACTCCTGTTTCTCACCCTCTGTTTCCAGTCTCCTCTTTCTGCCCCTCTGTTCCCAGCCTCCTGTTTCTGACCCTCTGTTTCCAGTCTCCTGTTTCTCTCCCTCTGTTTCCAGACTCCTGTTTCTCACCTTCTGTTTCCAGACTCCTGTTTCTCCCACTCTGTTTCCAGACTCCTGTTTCTCACCCTCTGTTTCCAGCCTCCTGTTTCTCCCCCTCTGTTTCCACACTCCTGTTTCTGCCCCTCTGTTTCCAGCCTCCTGTTTCTCACCCTCTGTTTCCAGACTCCTGTTTCTGCCCCTCTCTTTCCAGACTCCTGTTTCTGCCTCTCTGTTTCCAGACTCCTGTATCTCACCGTCTGTTTCCAGACTCCTGTTTCTGCCCCTCTGTTTCCAGACTCCTGTTTCTCCCCCTCTGTTTCCAGACTCCTATTTCTGCCCCTCTGTTTCCACACTCTTGTATCTGCCCCTCTGTTTCCAGACTCTTGTTTCTCCCCCTCTGTTTCCAGACTCCTGTTTCTCACCCTCTGTTTCCAGACTCCTGTTTCTGCCCCTCTGTTTCCAGCCTCCTGTTTCTCCCCCTCTGTTTCCACCCTCCTGTTTCTGCCCCTCTGTTCCCAGCCTCCTGTTTCTCCCCCTCTGTTTCCAGACTCCTATTTCTGCCCCTCTGTTTCCAGACTCCTGTTTCTCACCATCTGTTTCCAGACTCCTATTTCTCCCCCTCTGCTTCCAGACTCCTGTTTCTGCCCCTCTGTTTCCACACTCTTGTATCTGCCCCTCTGTTTCCAGACTCTTGTTTCTCCCCCTCTGTTTCCAGACTCCTGTTTCTCACCCTCTGTTTCCAGACTCCTGTTTCTGCCCCTCTGTTTCCAGCCTCCTGTTTCTCCCCCTCTGTTTCTACACTCCTGTTTCTGCCCCTCTGTTTCCAGACTCTTGTTTCTCCTCCTCTGTTTACAGGCTCCTGTTTCTCCCCCTCTGTTTTCAGACTCCTGATTCTGCCCCTCTGTTTCCAGCCTCCTGTTTCTGCCCCTCTGTTTCCAGACTCCTGTTTCTCACCCTCTGTTTACAGGCTCCTGTTTCTCCCCCTCTGTTTTCAGACTCCTGATTCTGCCCCTCTGTTTCCAGACTCCTGTTTCTCCCCCTCTGTTTCCAGACTCCTGCTTCTCCCCCTCTGTTTCCAGCCTCCTGTTTCTGCCCCTCTGTTTCCAGACTCCTGTTTCTCCCCCTCTGTTTCCAGACTCCTGTTTCTGCCCCTCTGTTTCCAGTCTCCTGATTCTGCCCCTCTGTTTCCAGACTCCTGTTTCTCCCCCTCTGTTTCCAGTCTCCTGTTTCTGCCCCTCTGTTTCCAGTCTCCTGTTTCTGCCCCTCTGTTTCCAGACTCCTGTTTCTCACCCTCTGTTTCCAGACTCCTGTTTCTGCCCCTCTGTTTCCAGACGCCTGTTTCTGCCCCTCTGTTTCCACACACCGGTTTCTGCCCCTCTGTTTCCAGACTCCTGCTTCTCACCCACTGTTTCCAGACTCCTGTTTCTGCCCCTCTGTTTCCAGACTCCTGTTTCTGCCCCTCTGTTTCCAGACTCCTGTTTCTGCCAATCTGTTTCCAGACGCCTGTTTCTCCCCCTCTGTTTCCAGACTCCTGTTTCTCACCCTCTGTTTCCAGCCTCCTGTTTCTCCCCCTCTGTTTCCAGACTCCTGCTTCTGCCCCTCTGTTTCCAGACACCTGTTTCTCCCCCTCTGTTTCCAGTCTCCTGTTTCTCCACCTCTGTTTCCAGACTCCTGTTTCTCACCCTCTGTTTCCAGGCTCCTGTTTCTCCCCCTCTGTTTCGAGCCTCCAGTTTCTGCCCCTCTGTTTCCAGCCTCCTGTTTCTCCCCCTCAGTTTCCAATCTCCTGTTTCTCCCCCTCTGTTTCCAGGCTCCTGCTTCTGCCCCTCTGTTTCCAGACTCCTGTTTCTCCCCCTCTGTTTCCAGACTCCTGTTTCTACCCCTCTGTTTCCAGACTCCTGTTTCTCCCCCTCTGTTTCCAGTCTCCTGTTTCTCCACCTCTGTTTCCAGACTCCTGTTTCTCACCCTCTGTTTCCAGGCTCCTGTTTCTCCCCCTGTGTTTCGAGCCTCCAGTTTCTGCCCCTCTGTTTCCAGCCTCCTGTTTCTCCCCCTCTGTTTCCAAAATCCTGTTTCTGCCCCTCTGTTTCCAGACTCCTGTTTCTCCCCCTCTGTTTCCAGACTCCTGATTCTGCCCCTCTGTTTCCAGACTTCTGTTTCTCACCCTGTGTTTCCAGACTCCTGTTTCTTCCCCTCTGTTTCCAGCCTCCTGTTTCTCCCCCTCTGTTTCCAGACGCCTGTTTCTGCCCCTCTGCTTCCAGACTCCTGTTTCTCCCCCTCTGTTTCCAGCCTCTTGTTTCTCGCCCTCTGTTTCCAGACTCCTGTTTCTGCCCCTCTGTTTCCAGACTCCTGTTTCTCCCCCTCTGTTTCCAGACACCTGTTTCTCCCCCTCTGTTTCCAGACTCCTGTTTCTCCCCCTCTGTTTCCAGGCTCCTTCTTCTGCGCCTCTGTTTCCAGACTCCTGTTTCTCCCCCTCTGTTTCCAGACTCCTGTTTCTCCCCCTCTGTTTCCAGACTCCTGTTTCTCCCCCTCTGTTTCCAGTCTCCTGTTTCTCCACCTCTGTTTCCAGACTCCTGTTTCTCACCCTCTGTTTCCAGGCTCCTGTTTCTCCCCCTGTGTTTCGAGCCTCCAGTTTCTGCCCCTCTGTTTCCAGCCTCCTGTTTCTCCCCCTCTGTTTCCAAAATCCTGTTTCTGCCACTCTGTTTCCAGACTCCTGTTTCACCCCCTCTGTTTCCAGACTCCTGTTTCTGCCCCTCTGTTTCCAGAATTCTGTTTCTCACCCTGTGTTTCCAGACTCCTGTTTCTCCCCCTCTGTTTCCAGCCTCCTGTTTCTCCCCCTCTGTTACCAGACTCCTATTTCTGCCCCTCTGTTGATTGACTCCTGTTTCTCCCCCTCTGTTTCCAGACTCCTGTTTCTGCCCCTCCGTTTCCAGACTCCTGTTTCTTCCCCTCTGTTTCCAGACTCCTGTTACTGCCCCTCTGTTTCGAGCCTCCTGATTCTGCCCCTCTGTTTCCAGCCTCCTCTTTCTCACCCTCTGTTTCCTGACTCCTGTTTCTCCCCCTCTGTTTCCAGACTCCTGTTTCTGCCCCTCTGCTTCCAGACTCCTGTTTCTCCCCCTCTGTTTCCAGCCTCTTGTTTCTCGCCCTGTGTTTCCAGACTCCTGTTTCTGCCCCTCTGTTTCCAGACTCCTGTTTCTGCCCCTCTGTTTCCAGACTCCTGTTTCTCCCCCTCTGTTTCCAGACTCCTGTTTCTGCCCCTCTGTTTCCTGACTCCTGTTTCTCACCCTCTGTTTCCAGTCTCCTCTTTCTGCCCCTCTGTTCCCAGCCTCCTGTTTCTGACCCTCTGTTTCCAGTCTCCTGTTTCTCTCCCTCTGTTTCCAGACTCCTGTTTCTCACCTTCTGTTTCCAGACTCCTGTTTCTCCCACTCTGTTTCCAGACTCCTGTTTCTGCCCCTCTGTTTCCAGCCTCCTGTTTCTCCCCCTCTGTTTCCACACTCCTGTTTCTGCCCCTCTGTTTCCAGCCTCCTGTTTCTCACCCTCTGTTTCCAGACTCCTGTTTCTGCCCCTCTCTTTCCAGACTCCTGTTTCTGCCTCTCTGTTTCCAGACTCCTGTATCTCACCGTCTGTTTCCAGACTCCTGTTTCTGCCCCTCTGTTTCCAGACTCCTGTTTCTCCCCCTCTGTTTCCAGACTCCTATTTCTGCCCCTCTGTTTCCACACTCTTGTATCTGCCCCTCTGATTCCAGACTCTTGTTTCTCCCCCTCTGTTTCCAGACTCCTGTTTCTCACCCTCTGTTTCCAGACTCCTGTTTCTGCCCCTCTGTTTCCAGCCTCCTGTTTCTCCCCCTCTGTTTCCACCCTCCTGTTTCTGCCCCTCTGTTCCCAGCCTCCTGTTTCTCCCCCTCTGTTTCCAGACTCCTATTTCTGCCCCTCTGTTTCCAGACTCCTGTTTCTCACCATCTGTTTCCAGACTCCTATTTCTCCCCCTCTGTTTCCAGACTCCTGTTTCTGCCCCTCTGTTTCCACACTCTTGTATCTGCCCCTCTGTTTCCAGACTCTTGTTTCTCCCCCTCTGTTTCCAGACTCCTGTTTCTCACCCTCTGTTTCCAGACTCCTGTTTCTGCCCCTCTGTTTCCAGCCTCCTGTTTCTCCCCCTCTGTTTCTACACTCCTGTTTCTGCCCCTCTGTTTCCAGACTCTTGTTTCTCCTCCTCTGTTTACAGGCTCCTGTTTCTCCCCCTCTGTTTTCAGACTCCTGATTCTGCCCCTCTGTTTCCAGCCTCCTGTTTCTGCCCCTCTGTTTCCAGACTCCTGTTTCTCACCCTCTGTTTACAGGCTCCTGTTTCTCCCCCTCTGTTTTCAGACTCCTGATTCTGCCCCTCTGTTTCCAGACTCCTGTTTCTCCCCCTCTGTTTCCAGACTCCTGCTTCTCCCCCTCTGTTTCCAGCCTCCTGTTTCTGCCCCTCTGTTTCCAGACTCCTGTTTCTCCCCCTCTGTTTCCAGACTCCTGTTTCTGCCCCTCTGTTTCCAGTCTCCTGATTCTGCCCCTCTGTTTCCAGACTCCTGTTTCTCCCCCTCTGTTTCCAGTCTCCTGTTTCTGCCCCTCTGTTTCCAGTCTCCTGTTTCTGCCCCTCTGTTTCCAGTCTCCTGTTTCTCCCCCTCTGTTTCCAGACTCCTGTTTCTGCCCCTCCGTTTCCAGACTCCTGTTTCTTCCCCTCTGTTTCCAGACTCCTGTTACTGCCCCTCTGTTTCGAGCCTCCTGATTCTGCCCCTCTGTTTCCAGCCTCCTCTTTCTCACCCTCTGTTTCCTGACTCCTGTTTCTCCCCCTCTGTTTCCAGACTCCTGTTTCTGCCCCTCTGCTTCCAGACTCCTGTTTCTCCCCCTCTGTTTCCAGCTCTTGTTTCTCGCCCTGTGTTTCCAGACTCCTGTTTCTGCCCCTCTGTTTCCAGACTCCTGTTTCTGCCCCTCTGTTTCCAGACTCCTGTTTCTCCCCCTCTGTTTCCAGACTCCTGTTTCTGCCCCTCTGTTTCCTGACTCCTGTTTCTCACCCTCTGTTTCCAGTCTCCTCTTTCTGCCCCTCTGTTCCCAGCCTCCTGTTTCTGACCCTCTGTTTCCAGTCTCCTGTTTCTCTCCCTCTGTTTCCAGACTCCTGTTTCTCACCTTCTGTTTCCAGACTCCTGTTTCTCCCACTCTGTTTCCAGACTCCTGTTTCTGCCCCTCTGTTTCCAGCCTCCTGTTTCTCCCCCTCTGTTTCCACACTCCTGTTTCTGCCCCTCTGTTTCCAGCCTCCTGTTTCTCACCCTCTGTTTCCAGACTCCTGTTTCTGCCCCTCTCTTTCCAGACTCCTGTTTCTGCCTCTCTGTTTCCAGACTCCTGTATCTCACCGTCTGTTTCCAGACTCCTGTTTCTGCCCCTCTGTTTCCAGACTCCTGTTTCTCCCCCTCTGTTTCCAGACTCCTATTTCTGCCCCTCTGTTTCCACACTCTTGTATCTGCCCCTCTGTTTCCAGACTCTTGTTTCTGCCCCTCTGTTTCCAGACTCCTGTTTCTCACCCTCTGTTTCCAGACTCCTGTTTCTGCCCCTCTGTTTCCAGCCTCCTGTTTCTCCCCCTCTGTTTCCACCCTCCTGTTTCTGCCCCTCTGTTCCCAGCCTCCTGTTTCTCCCCCTCTGTTTCCAGACTCCTATTTCTGCCCCTCTGTTTCCAGACTCCTGTTTCTCACCATCTGTTTCCAGACTCCTATTTCTCCCCCTCTGTTTCCAGACTCCTGTTTCTGCCCCTCTGTTTCCACACTCTTGTATCTGCCCCTCTGTTTCCAGACTCTTGTTTCTCCCCCTCTGTTTCCAGACTCCTGTTTCTCACCCTCTGTTTCCAGACTCCTGTTTCTGCCCCTCTGTTTCCAGCCTCCTGTTTCTCCCCCTCTGTTTCTACACTCCTGTTTCTGCCCCTCTGTTTCCAGACTCTTGTTTCTCCTCCTCTGTTTACAGGCTCCTGTTTCTCCCCCTCTGTTTTCAGACTCCTGATTCTGCCCCTCTGTTTCCAGCCTCCTGTTTCTGCCCCTCTGTTTCCAGACTCCTGTTTCTCACCCTCTGTTTACAGACTCCTGTTTCTCCCCCTCTGTTTTCAGACTCCTGATTCTGCCCCTCTGTTTCCAGACTCCTGTTTCTCCCCCTCTGTTTCCAGACTCCTGCTTCTCCCCCTCTGTTTCCAGCCTCCTGTTTCTGCCCCTCTGTTTCCAGACTCCTGTTTCTCCCCCTCTGTTTCCAGACTCCTGTTTCTGCCCCTCTGTTTCCAGTCTCCTGATTCTGCCCCTCTGTTTCCAGACTCCTGTTTCACCCCCTCTGTTTCCAGTCTCCTGTTTCTGCCCCTCTGTTTCCAGTCTCCTGTTTCTGCCCCTCTGTTTCCAGAATCCTGTTTCTCACCCTCTGTTTCCAGACTCCTGTTTCTGCCCCTCTGTTTCCAGACGCCTGTTTCTGCCCCTCTGTTTCCAGACTCCTGTTTCTCACCCTCTGTTTCCAGCCTCCTGTTTCTCACCCTCTCTTTCCAGCCTCCTGTTTCTCCCCCTCTGTTTCCACACTCCAGTTTCTGCCCCACTGTTTCCAGAGTCCTGTTTCTCACACTCTGTTTCCAGACTCCTGTTTCTGCCCCTCTATTTCCAGACTCCTGTTTCTGCCCCTCTGTTTCCAGACTCCGGTTTCTGCCCCTCTGTTTCCAGACTGCTGTTTCTCACCCTCTGTTTAGAGCCTCCTGTTTCTCGCCCTCTGTTTCCAGACTCCTGTTTCTGCCCCTCTGTTTCCAGACTCCTGTTTCTCCCCCTCTGTTTCCAGCCTCTTGTTTCTCGCCCTCTGTTTCCAGACTCCTGTTTCTGCCCCTCTGTTTCCAGACTCCTGTTTCTCCCCCTCTGTTTCCAGACACCTGTTTCTCCCCCTCTGTTTCCAGACTCCTGTTTCTCCCCCTCTGTTTCCCGGCTCCTTCTTCTGCGCCTCTGTTTCCAGACTCCTGTTTCTCCCCCTCTGTTTCCAGACTCCTGTTTCTCCCCCTCTGTTTCCAGACTCCTGTTTCTCCCCCTCTGTTTCCAGTCTCCTGTTTCTCCACCTCTGTTTCCAGACTCCTGTTTCTCACCCTCGGTTTCCAGGCTCCTGTTTCTCCCCCTGTGTTTCGAGCCTCCAGTTTCTGCCCCTCTGTTTCCAGCCTCCTGTTTCTCCCCCTCTGTTTCCAAAATCCTGTTTCTGCCACTCTGTTTCCAGACTCCTGTTTCTCCCCCTCTGTTTCCAGACTCCTGTTTCTGCCCCTCTGTTTCCAGAATTCTGTTTCTCACCCTGTGTTTCCAGACTCCTGTTTCTCCCCCTCTGTTTCCAGCCTCCTGTTTCTCCCCCTCTGTTACCAGACTCCTATTTCTGCCCCTCTGTTGATTGACTCCTGTTTCTCCCCCTCTGTTTCCAGACTCCTGTTTCTGCCCCTCCGTTTCCAGACTCCTGTTTCTTCCCCTCTGTTTC